>NC_084565.2:43330000-43420000 GCF_033978685.3 Nerophis lumbriciformis
AAAATGCGGACGTTATCATCACCACTGTCTGATTCCAATCAATGCAAGTCATCACAATCAGGTAATATCAGTGTGTGAATGTGTGTGTGAATGGGTAAATGTGGAAGTAGTGTCAAAGCGCTTTGAGTACCTTGAAGGTAGAAAAGCGCTATACAAGTACAACCCATAATACACCAACTTATATTCTTGTCTTCATGAAAGAAAGGAATCTATATGTGTTAAACATGCTTGTATTATCTTTAAACACCTTTAATTTATTAACAATATTAACTATATGTGTTAAACATGCTTGTATTATCTTTAAACACCTTTAAGTTGTTAACAATATTAACTATATGTGTTAAACATGCTTGTATTATCTTTAAACACCTTTAATTTATTAACAATATTAACTCTGTGTTAAACATGCTTGTATTATCTTTAAACACCTTTAAGTTGTTAACAATATTAACTATATGTGTTAAACATGCTTGTATTATCTTTAAACACCTTTAAGTTGTTAACAATATTAACTATATGTGTTAAACATGCTTGTATTATCTTTAAACACCTTTAATTTATTAACAATATTAACTATATGTATTAAACATTGTTGTATTATCATTAAAAACACCTTTAATTTATTAACAATATTACCTATGTGCTAAACATGCTTGTATTATCTTTAAACACCTTTAATTTATTAACAATATTAACTATATGTGTTAAACATGCTTGTATTATCTTTAAACACCTTTAAGTTGTTAACAATATTAACTATATGTGTTAAACATGCTTGCATTATCTTTAAACACCTTTAACTTGTTAACAATATTAACTATATGTGTTAAACATGCTTGTATTATCTTTAAACACCTTTAATTTTTTAACAATATTAACTATATGTGTTAAACATGCTTGCATTATCATTAAACACCTTTAACTTGTTAACAAAAACATATATTTCATAAATAAGTAAATATAAATGATATATATGAATGAGGTAGATCCCCGCGACTTGATCAATTGAAAAGTAGCTCACCTGCAGAAAAAGTGTGAGCACCCCTGGTATATATGTTATAGTTATTTGAATGACTCTTACCATAATATGTTACGTTAACATACCAGTTGGTTATTTATGCCTCATATAACGTACACTTATTCAGCCTATTGTTCACTATTCTTGATTTATTTTAAATTGCCTTTCAAATGTCTATTCTTGCTGTTGGCTTTTATCAAATACATTTCCCCCAAAAATGCGACTTATACTCCAGTGCGACTTATATATGTTTTTTTCCTTCTTTATTATGCATTTTCGGCAGGTGCGACTGATACTCCGAAAAATACGGTGATATAATATACTAGATGAGGCAATTCCTTAAGGAATTGCGTGTGAATCCTCCAATGCTGAAGTTGAACTGAAATCCTGGCATTCTTTTAGAATTGTTGAAGTAGAGCACCGAATTCCAGAACAGGCTGGATAATTTGAAGTTGGAACAGTTTGAATCAGATGAAAAATGAGGAAGTTGTGGAACTTTGAAGAATGTCCCATTGATTTCTACGTTACAGGGAGACAAGACAAGACCGCTGACGGAGCAGCCATTTTTTTACGGCGATCCTTAAAAAAAGGTGATATTGGGAAAGGGGGGAGAGTAAAAAAATATCAGTCAAAGGCTGGATCCACAAGAGGGGGTGCAGACTGAGTCCAAGGGAAAAAAACTTGGGTATAATGTATCATGTTTGAAGAATGTCCCATTGATTTCAATGGGAATTTCCATAAAAAAGCGAGAATTTTTTTGAAAAGAGTCAAAAACTTCAAGACCCTGATGTTAATATCGTTCCGCAACTGAACCGGTTAAGATTCACTGATCTAGGTTATTACCCGATAACCACGAGGGTTGCGCGATACAGACGATATAAATTTGGCAGACAATACATTTTAATGTTATCGCGATGACACATTATAACTGTGTCGCACAAATTTGACAGCAACAAGCGGACAAACGTGTCAACAAACAACTTCAAAGTCCTCATTCACTTGGTATTGTTACTGTCAATTTGTATCGACCCGCCCATCTCTGTTTACGTTCAAGAACTCCAGCATAGCGATTAGCACATCCTCCCACGATGTGTAATCAAGATTCAAGATGATTAATTGTCAATTCTTAACATGCACAAGACACATAAGAACTGAAAAGTATATTTTCGGCACAGTCCCACTAAGAGCAGACATACGTTACAGGGAGACAAGACAAGACCGCTGACGGAGCAGCCATTTTTTTACGGCGATCCTTAAAAAAAGGTGATATTGGGAAAGGGGGGAAGAGTAAAAAAATATCAGTCAAAGGCTGGATCCGCAAGAGGGGGTGCAGACTGAGTCCAAGGGAAAAAACCTTGGGTATAATGTATCATGTTTGAAGAATGTCCCATTGATTTCAATGGGAATTTCCATAAAAAAGCGAGAATTTTTTTGAAAAGGGTCAAAAACTTCAAGACCCTGATGTTAATATCGTTCCGCTACTGAACCGGTTAAGATTCACTGATCTAGGTTATTACCCGATAACCACGAGGGTTGCGCGATACAGACGATATAAATTTGGCAGACAATAGTTTTTAATGTTATCGCGATGACACATTATAACCGTGTCGCACAAATTTGACAGCAACAAGCGGACAAACGTGTCAACAAACAACTTCAAAGTCCTCATTTACTTGGTATTGTTACTGTCAATTTGTATCGACCCGCCTATCTCTGTTTACGTTCAAGAACTCCAGCATAGCGATTAGCACATCCTCCCACGATGTGTAATCAAGATTCAAGATGATTCATTGTCAATTCTTAACATGCACAAGACACATAAGAACTGAAAAGTATATTTTCGGCACAGTCCCACTAAGAGCAGACATACGTTACAGGGAGACAAGACGAGACCGCCGACGGAGCAGCCATTTTTTTACGGCGATCCTTAAAAAAAGGTGATATTGGGAAAGAGGGGAGAGTAAAAAAAATCAGTCAAAGGCTGGATCCGCAAGAGGGGGTGCAGACTGAGTCCAAGGGAAAAAACCTTGGGTATAATGTATCATGTTTGAAGAATGTCCCATTGATTTCAATGGGAATTTCCATAAAAAAGCGAGAATTTTTTTGAAAAGGGTCAAAAACTTCAAGACCCTGATGTTAATATCGTTCCGCAACTGAACCGGTTAAGATTCACTGATCTAGGTTATTACCCGATAACCACGAGGGTTGCGCGATACAGACGATATAAATTTGGCAGACAATAGTTTTTAATGTTATCGCGATGACACATTATAACTGTGTCGCACAAATTTGACAGCAACAAGCGGACAAACGTGTCAACAAACAACTTCAAAGTCCTCATTTACTTGGTATTGTTACTGTCAATTTGTATCGACCCGCCCATCTCTGTTTACGTTCAAGAACTCCAGCATAGCGATTAGCACATCCTCCCACGATGTGTAATCAAGATTCAAGATGATTAATTGTCAATTCTTAACATGCACAAGACACATAAGAACTGAAAAGTATATTTTCGGCACAGTCCCACTAAGAGCAGACATACGTTACAGGGAGACAAGACGAGACCGCTGACGGAGCAGCCATTTTTTTACGGCGATCCTTAAAAAAAGGTGATATTGGGAAAGAGGGGAGAGTAAAAAATATCAGTCAAAGGCTGGATCCGCAAGAGGGGGTGCAGACTGAGTCCAAGGGAAAAAACCTACAGAATCGCCGCACTTCTGTCGTTGGTCATTTCTAATTTATCGTCGTCGGAGATCATGGAACAGCCTCAGGCAAAAAGAAAGATTTCCGCCGTGTGGGAATATTTTGATCATATATCGGAAAAAAATCTATTTGTGTTAATTTCCTTGTCGTTTCATTCTGTTCTCTCAAAGTTTCCACTTGATCTATTAGAATTCAAAATCTCTTCAAAATGATTCTTAGTTTACTATTCATATTTTCTGCAGGTTAAATGTCTCATTTGTACGACAGAATTGTCGTACATTAACAAATCCACCTCCTCAATGCTGTCAGCCGGAGAAATAATAACTAAGAAGAGAAATCGTCTAAAATTTAATACGTTGGAAAAACAGCTTTTTTTAAATAAAAATGTGTAAAAAAAAATTAAAAAAAACATTCCCAGTCCACAAGCATCCTCATCCACAACACGTTATCTTAGATTTCCATGTTATGATACATGTTCACATTATTTATTGACTGTATCTAAAAAAGATAAAAATCTATTTTTATTTAAATGAAAATATGAAATAATTAGGGATGTCCGATAATGGCTTTTTGCCAATATTCCGATATTGCCCAACTCTTTAATTGCTGATACCGATATCAACTGATACCGGTATCAACCAATATATACAGTCAGAATCAGAATCAGAATCAGCTTTATTGTCATTACGCAAGGTAACGAGATTGAGGCCATTCCATACAGTGCGATGTGTGCATGCTAGAAAAACAATGTGCAAATATATAAAAATTTTAAAAATGTAGAAGTGCAATGAATATGGTGTGAAATGAATATATACATGAAAAAACTAAACAAAAACAGGGTGGTTGGTGGAATGGGTTATTGCACCGAAGAGAAGGCAGTTATGAGGGACAATGGGGCAGTCCGTTCAGGATGGTTATGGCCCTGGGGAAGAAGCTGGAATTAACACATTATTATGCCTAATTTGGACAACCAGGTATGGTGAAGATGAGGTAATTTAAAAAAAAATTAATAAACTAAAATAAGTTAAATAAATTAAAAACATTTTCTTGAATAAAAAATAGTTAAACAATATAAAAACAGTTACATAGAAACTAGTAATTAATGAAAATGAGTAAAATTAAGTGTTAAAGGTTAGTACTATTTAAGGCTGAAACGACGCGTCGACATAGTCGACGTCATCGGTTACGTAAATTGGTCGACGCCGTTTTTGTGCGTCGGCGCGTCGCATATTTACGTCACACTACTGTCATGGCAGAGCGCAAAGTAGACGATGCGAGCGAGGGGAAAAAAGCACGCCAAAAGTCGTCAAAAGTGTGGGAGTATTTCAATAAACGGCCTAATAATGTTGTTGTATGCACACTGTGTCGAGCGGAAATGGCCTATCATAGCAGCACAACGGCTATGAACGAACATTTGAAAAGAAAACCCCCGACAGCGTTCTTGCCATCACCATCAACAAGTCATTCGTCCGCGTGCGTATACGTTGTCATTATTACACAAAAACATGAATGTGTCATTTGTATCTGCGTTGTAAATTCATAAACTAAAGCACCGTTTGCTCTGAGAGGCGCGTTTGGCGTGCCTGTTCAGTGTTTACAAAGACGCGCTCCTCTTTAACGCTGTGGAGAGGCGAGGCGGGGCGCGCCGGGAGCGACGCCGCAAGAGACAGGGGACGACGAGCGAGCGAGGAAGAGGAGCTGAAAAGCGAGGAAAGAAAGAGAAAAGAGTTGGAAGAGAAAAGACTTTGTGTAAAATGAAAAGATTGTAAACCTGGCAAAGCCGTCTGGCGTTCAGTCTGTCGGTCCTGAAAGAACCCCACGGCACAAGACGTGTCACAAACGCTAACGTTAATTAGTTGTGCAAATACCTTTTACAACATTAACAGTTACATATACTATGTACAAACCAACAATTAACTTTCACTTTAATCATACTATCATTGTTGTGTTATTAAGCAAAATAAGCAATACTTTTACTTTTGTTGAAATGTTTACACTGTACACTTTTTTGTATTGGATGTTTAGCTTTATTTTTGCACATTTTAGCAAATAAGCAATACTTTTACTTTTGTTGAAATGTTTACACTTGTTACAGAATATTTCCGTTTTGCACTTTTTTGTATTGGATGTTTATCTTTATTTTTGCACATTTTAAAGCAAAATAAGCAATACTTTTACTTTTGAAATGCTTATACTATTCCAGAATATTAAGATTTGCACTGGATGTTTACTTTTATATTTGCACATTAAAAAGCAAATAAGCTACTTTTAATTTTGTTAAATGTTAAAAGTTTTAAATGTTTACATTGTTACAGAATATTTTGTCATGTTGTTGTCAATGTTGACTGAGTGGCCATACTTTTTTTTTTTTGTAAATAAAAGCCATGCCTTTTGAAAAAACTGGCCTACATTTATTTTTTCCTCTTCATTTTAAATAAAAAAAATAATCGGTAAAAGGAAAAATAATCTATAGATTAATCGAAAAAAATAATCTATAGATTAACCGAAAAAATAATCCATAGATTAATCGATAGAAAAATAATCGTTAGCTGCAGCCCTAATATCCAATCCAATCCACTTTATTTATATAGCACATTTTAACAACAAAAATGTTTCCAAAGTGCTGCACAACAATATTAAAAACAATATTCAAATATTATCGTTAGCTCCACCAATGACTGAATAAAAACAATAAATAAATATAAAACCAATATAAAATAAATATGATTAAAAACCATTTTAAAGGGTAAAACCAATTAAAACAGTAAATAGAAATAAAAATGTATTAAAAAAAACCCACAGAGGACAACTATAGTGTTCCTAATGACAGTGTTTGATGGACGTCGCTTATTTAGTAACACCAATAAGAAAGCAAGATGAATATGAACAGAGGTGGGTAGTAACGCGCTACATTTACTCCGTTACATCTACTTGAGTAACTTTTGGGATAAATTGTACTTCTAAGAGTAGTTTTAATGCAACATACTTTTACTTTAACTTGAGTATATTTATAGAGAAGAAACGCTACTTTTACTCCGCTACTTTTATCTACATTCAGCTCGCTACTCGCTACTAATTTTTATCGATCTGTTAATGCACGCTTTGTTTGTTTTGGTCTGTCAGACAGACCTTCATAGTGCCTGCGTTTCAACAAATACAGTCACTGGTGACGTTCACTCCGTTCCACCAATCAGATGCAGTCACTGGTGACGTTGGACCAATCAAACAGAGCCAGGCGGTCACATGACCTGACATAAACAAGTTGAAAAACGTATTCGGGTGTTACCATTTAGTGGTCAATTGTACGGAATATGTACTGTACTGTGCAATCTACTAATAAAAGTTTCAATCAATCAATCAAAAGTGTGAAGGAAAAAAAGATCCTTTTTTTATTTCAACCGTACATCCCGTCAAAAGCCTAAAGACTGACTGCACAGTTCCTGTCTTCACAATAAAAGTGCCGCTCCATCGCGCCTGCGCTTTCAAAACAAGAGTCTCCGAAAGCCAGCGCAAACAACCTAGCAAGCTACGGAGTTTGCCGCCAATGTATTTCTTGTAAAGTGTATAAAAACGAATATGGAAGCTGGACAAATAAGATACCAAAAACCAACCATTTTCATGTGGTATTAGACAGAAAGGAGGAACTTTTTTTTCTCCTCCATTTGAAAACGAGGACGTTATCAGCACTACTGTCTGATTCCAATCAATGCAAGTCATCAGAATCAGGTAATACACCAACTTATATTCTTGTCTTCATGAAAGAAAGGAATCTATATGTGTTAAACATGCATGTATATTCATTAAAACACCTTTAACATGTAAACAAAAACGGCAAAGTAAATAAATATAAATTATATACTGTATATATCAATGTATGTATATATATATATATATATATATATATATATATATATATATATATATATATATATATATATGTGTGTGTGTGTGTGTGTGTATATATATACATTATGTATATGTGTATATATATGTATATATACACACAGGTAAAAGCCAGTAAATTAGAATATTTTGAAAAACTTGATTTATTTCAGTAATTGCATTCAAAAGGTGTAACTTGTACATTATATTTATTCATTGCACACAGACTGATGCATTCAAATGTTTATTTCATTTAATTTTGATGATTTGAAGTGGCAACAAATGAAAATCCAAAATTCCGTGTGTCACAAAATTAGAATATTACTTAAGGCTAATACAAAAAAGGGATTTTTAGAAATGTTGGCCAACTGAAAAGTATGAAAATGAAAAATATGAGCATGTACAATACTCAATACTTGGTTGGAGCTCCTTTTGCCTCAATTACTGCGTTAATGCGGCGTGGCATGGAGTCGATGAGTTTCTGGCACTGCTCAGGTGTTATGAGAGCCCAGGTTGCTCTGATAGTGGCCTTCAACTCTTTTGCGTTTTTGGGTCTGGCATTCTGCATCTTCCTTTTCACAATACCCCACAGATTTTCTATGGGGCTAAGGTCAGGGGAGTTGGCGGGCCAATTTAGAACAGAAATACCATGGTCCGTAAACCAGGCACGGGTAGATTTTGCGCTGTGTGCAGGCGCCAAGTCTTGTTGGAACTTGAAATCTCCATCTCCATAGAGCAGGTCAGCAGCAGGAAGCATGAAGTGCTCTAAAACTTGCTGGTAGACGGCTGCGTTGACCCTGGATCTCAGGAAACAGAGTGGACCGACACCAGCAGATGACATGGCACCCCAAACCATCACCCAACCATGCAAATTTTGCATTTCCTTTGGAAATCGAGGTCCCATAGTCTGGAGGAAGACAGGAGAGGCACAGGATCCACGTTGCCTGAAGTCTAGTGTAAAGTTTCCACCATCAGTGATGGTTTGGGGTGCCATGTCATCTGCTGGTGTCGGTCCACTCTGTTTCCTGAGATCCAGGGTCAACGCAGCCGTCTACCAGCAAGTTTTAGAGCACTTCATGCTTCCTGCTGCTGACCTGCTCTATGGAGATGGAGATTTCAAGTTCCAACAGGACTTGGCGCCTGCACACAGCGCAAAATCTACCCGTGCCTGGTTTACGGACCATGGTATTTCTGTTCTAAATTGGCCCGCCAACTCCCCTGACCTTAGCCCCATAGAAAATCTGTGGGGTATTGTGAAAAGGAAGATGCAGAATGCCAGACCCAAAAACGCAGAAGAGTTGAAGGCCACTATCAGAGCAACCTGGGCTCTCATAACACCTGAGCAGTGCCAGAAACTCATGGACTCCATGCCACGCCGCATTAACGCAGTAATTGAGGCAAAAGGAGCTCCAACCAAGTATTGAGTATTGTACATGCTCATATTTTTCATTTTCATACTTTTCAGTTGGCCAACATTTCTAAAAATCCCTTTTTTTGTATTAGCCTTAAGTAATATTCTAATTTTGTGACACACGGAATTTTGGATTTTCATTTGTTGCCACTTCAAATCATCAAAATTAAATGAAATAAACATTTGAATGCATCAGTCTGTGTGCAATGAATAAATATAATGTACAAGTTACACCTTTTGAATGCAATTACTGAAATAAATCAAGTTTTTCAAAATATTCTAATTTACTGGCTTTTACCTGTATATATATATGTGTGTGTGTGTATATATATATACATTATGTATATGTATATATATATATGTATATATATATATATATATATATATGTGTGTGTGTGTGTGTATATATATATATATGTGTGTGTGTATATATATATATATATATATATATATATATATATATATATATATATATGATATGTGTGTGTATGTTACTCATCAGTTACTCAGTACTTGAGTAGTTTTTTCACAACATACTTTTTACTTTTACTCAAGTAAATATTTGGGTGACTACTCCTTACTTTTACTTGAGTAATAAATCTCTAAAGTAACAGTACTCTTACTTGACTACTATTTCTGGCTACTCTACCCACCTCTGAATATGAATATTAACAGGAGTATTTGGCGAGTAAGTAGCATTAAAAAGTGAAAAGTAGCAGCAGTAAAACCTGCACGACGCGGCTGAGTCCTTCCGTCATCGCCTGGTCGTAAGACTCGATGTGAGCTTTCACCAAATCCTGAATGGAGCTCTGTTGACTTTCCTTCAAGGCGCCGAAGCCTCCGTCCGTCAGGTTCTTCAAACTCGGACTTTTCGCCACATTTGTCCACTTGGCTGAGGCGTCCATGCTTGTTTACCGCGTGTGCGCGCTCGCCCCCGGAAGTACATTCGACCAAAACCGGAAAAGGAAGGTGACTCACTTTTTGTCTAATTTTTGCAGCTTTTTTTTTTTTTTTTCAAATCAATGATACATTAACTTTACAAAGTGACACACGTACATTTTGCGTTAATAAATGTCCACTGAAAACAATTAAAAACAACATTAAGTCGTACATCCGGGTACTCTCAGACGTGCCCGATTTTTTTTTTTTGTCCTTTCCAGTTTTTTTGATTGATTGAAACTTTTATTAGTAGATTGCACAGTACAGTACATATTCCGTACAACTGACCTCTAAATAGTAACACCCGAATACGTTTTTCCACTTGTTTAAGTCGGCGTCCATGCTTGTTTACCGCGTGTGCGCGCTCGCCCCGGAAGTACATTCGACCAAAACCGGAAAAGGAAGGTGACTCACTTTTTGTCCACTTTTTGCAGCTTTTTTTTTTTCAAATCAATGATACATTAACTTTACAAAGTGACACACGTACATTTTGCATTAATAAACGTCGACTGGAAACAATTAAAAACAACATTAAGTCCTACATCCGGGTACTCTCAGATGTGCCCGATTTTTTTTTTGTCCTTTTCCAGCTTCTTTTTTTTTATTGATTTAAACCTTTGTAGCCGAGTGTCCAGAGTTCGCCTATACAGTGTACTTATCTAATAAAATAATAAACGGGAGACATTAGAGCAGGTTCGGTAGCCACCGCTTCTTTAATGTCAACATCACCCTACGTCACAGCCCTACGGCAACTCTGGAAAGACAAAACTCTTCCTCCTTACCTATTGATTGATTGATTGATTGAGACTTTTATTAGTAGATTGCACAGTGAAGTACATATTCCGTACAATTTACCACTAAATGGTAACATCCGAATAAGTTTTTCAACTTGTTTAAGTCGGGGTCCACTTAAATTGATTCATGATACAGATATATACTATCAGATATATACTATCATCATAATACAGTCATCACACAAGATAATCATCAGGGTATTGTCGGAGGCAGATATTTACATACATCCAAATTTGAGTGTTACTTATTTTCTTTCATAGTCATATTTGAAAACAGCTCGTGTTTTCCCATTTTATTTTCTTTCTTTTTCTCAGCAAGTAAACTATGTGTGTTAACCTTGAGTTCTTTGGAATGTGTTTTGACTAGGGAGACGATGTGCATGTATTTTGACTAGGGAGAGGGGGGAAGAGAGAGGGTTTTGGGGGTGGGAGGACAGACCATTTTGGCGGGGCGATAGAATGTTCTATGCTGGACTGGTCTGAAAGTATATCTGCAAAGCTTTGAAAATATACAACAAAATACCTATTCTGTCTCTGGTGGTTTTTCAACTCAGCTTTAAGTGTTGTAAAAAGCTTGGGAGCGACTTGTGACTTGAATTCCCTGGGAGGAACAACTGGTCCAAAACGCAACAGTATATACATTGAATTATTTACATTATTTACAATTCGGGGTGTGGGATGTGGAGGGGGGGTGAGGGGGTTAGGTTTGGTTGTTAGCATCACTTCAGTCATCAACAATTGCATCATCAGAGAAATGGACATTGAAACAGTGTAGGTGTGACTTGGTAGGATATGTACAGCAAGTAGTGGACATAGAGAGAGAGATCAGAAAGCATAAGAAAAAGTATCTACATTTGATTATCCACCAAACCAGATCCCCTCAATGCCTTGACTGCGTCTAGAAATTCTGTCTTTTTTATTTTTATTTATTTTTTTTTTTTTTAATTTTATAAGCCTTCATTTATAAATTGCAACGTTAACAAACAATTGAGAAATAATGATAATCGAAATAAGTACAGAAACAGTACACAACAGCGCCAGGGGGTTGTAAATCGGGATGTCCGATAATGTCTTTTTGCCGATATCCGATATTCCGATATTGTCCAACTCTTAATTACCGATACCGATATCATCATAGGCATCCGTCCGTCAGTAGTGACGATGGGTTGCGCCTGGGGGAGTTCATTCTTTCTTGCAGCGGCGGCTGTGGCTGTACAGCCCAACTCTGGAGTGACAGTCTCTGGTGCAGTTGGCGCAGACGTATGTGGAGGGTTCTGACACAGGAGCAGGTCCCGCGTCACGGAGTTTCCGCTTTTGTCTCCTCGCCTGCAACAAGGAGATGCGCTTCTCCTTGGCACGGCGGGTTTCTGTAGCAACAGTGTGCCTCCAAACGTCGCAGTCTTTTGCAGCTTCCTCCCAGTTGTTGTGGTCGATGCCTGCCTGTTTCATGTCACGTTTACACACGTCCTTGAAACGCAGTCGGGGGCGACCAAGGGGTCTGGAGCCTGTTGACAGTTCGCCGTACAGGACAGCTCTGGGGAGCCGGCTGGGGTCCATCCTGTGGACATGGCCAAGCCATCTGAGGCGGCGTTGGCTGAGCATGGTGAACAGGCTGGTGGAGTGAGCACGATCTAGGACTTCCATCTTGGGAACTTTGTCCTGCCATGAGATTCCCAGGATGCGGCGAAGACAGCGCAGGTGAAAGCTGTTTAGCTGTTTCTCATGTCTGGTGTAGGTGGTCCAGGCCTCGCTGCCATACATCAGTGTGCTAATGACGCAGGCTTGATAGACCTGGAGTTTAGTGTGTGTGGATAGCTGGTTGTTCGACCATACTTTTTTGGACAGCCTGGCCATCACTGTGGCGGCTCTCGCAAGACGGGTGGCACGTTCTGTGTCGAGTGACAAGTCACTGGAGATTGCGGATCCAAGGTATGTAAAGGTGTTGACACATTCCAGAGTCTGATTGTCGACGGAGATGGAGAGTGGAGTTTCAGCATCTTGGCCCATGACTTTGGTCTTCTTTAGGCTGATGGTGAGACCAAACTCTTTACAGGCAGATGAAACCCTGTCCATCAGCCTCTGGAGCCCAGACTCGGTGTGGGATGCTAGAGCTGCATCATCAGCAAAAAGCATTTCCCTCAGGAGGACACTGGTCACCTTGGTCTTGGAGTGCAAACGGGCAAGGTTGAAAAGTTTCCCATCAGCTCTCGTGTGTAGAGAGACACCTTCAGAACATGTGCCGAAAGCAGTAGACAGAACGAGGGAGAAGAAAATTCCAAAGAGGGTTGGTGCAAGAACGCAGCCCTGTTTTACGCCGCTGTGGATTGGAAAGGCCTCTGATGTTCCTCCTTCCCAACAGACGGAACCCTGTGTGTTTTTGTGGAATGATCTTAATTACCGATACCGATATCAACCGATTACGATATCAACTGATACAGATGTATACAGTCGTGGAATTAACACATTATTATGCCTAATTTGGACAACCAGTTATGGTGAAGATAAGGTCTTTTTTTTTTTTAATTAATAAAATAAAATAAGATAAATAAATTAAAAACATTTTCTTGAATAAAAAATAAAGTAAAACAATATAAAAACAGTTACATAGAAACTAGTAATGAATGAAAATGAGTAAAATTAACTGTTAAAGGTTAGTACTATTAGTGGAGCAGCAGTACGCACAATCATGTGTGCTTACGGACTGTATCCCTTGCAGACTGTATTGATATATATTCAAAGGTGGGTAGAGTAGCCAGAATTTGTACTCAAGTAAGAGTACTGTTACTTTAGAGATTTAATACTCAAGTAAAAGTAAGGAGTAGTCACCCAAATATTTACTTGAGTAAAAGTAAAAAGTATGTTGTGAAAAAACTACTCAAGTACTGAGTAACTAATGAGTAACATACACACACATATCATATATATATATATATATATATATATATATATATATATATATATATATATATATATATATATATATATATATATACATACATTGATATATACAGTATATAATTTGTATGTATTTATTTTGCCGTTTTTGTTTACATGTTAAAGGTGTTTTAATGAATATACATGCATGTTTAACACATATAGATTCCTTTCTTTCATGAAGACAAGAATATAAGTTGGTGCATTACCTGATTCTGATGACTTGCGTTGATTGTAATCAGACAGTAGTGATGATAACGTCCACGTTTTCAAATGGAGGAGAAGAAAAGTTCCTCCTTTCTGTCTAATACCACATGAAAGTGGTGGGTTTTTGGCATCCTATTTGTCCAGCTTCCATATTCGTTTTTATACACTTTACAAGAAATATATTGGTGTCAAACTCCGTAGCTTGCTAGCTTGTTTGCGCTGGCTTTCGGAGACTCTTGTTTTGAAAGCGCAGGCGCGATGAAGCGGCACTTTTATTGTGCAGACAGGAACTGTGCAGTCAGTCTTTAGGCTTTTGACGGGATGTACGGTTGAAATAAAAAAGTATCTTTTTTCCTTCACACTTTTGATTGATTGATTGGAACTTGTATTATTAGATTGCACAGTACAGTACATATTCCGTACAATTGACCACTAAATGGTAACACCCCAATAAGTTTTTCCACTTGTTTAAGTCAGGTCATGTGACCACCTGGCTCTGTTTGATTGGTCCAACGTCACCAGTGACTGCATCTGATTGGTGGAACGAAGTGAAACGTCACCAGTAAGGCAGACACTTTGAAGGTCTGTCTGACAGACCAAAACAAACAAAGCGTGCATTAACAGATCGATAAAAATTAGTAGCGAGTAGCGAGCTGAATGTAGATAAAAGTAGCGGAGTAAAAGTAGCGTTCCTTCTCTATAAATATACTTAAGTAAAAGTAAAAGTATGTTGCATTAAAACTACTCTTAGAAGTACAATTTATCCCAAAAGTTACTCAAGTAGATGTAACGGAGTAAATGTAGCGCGTTACTACCCACCTCTGTCTGTATCTGGACCCCGACTTAAACAAGTTAAAAAACGTATTCGGGTGTTACCATTTAGTGGTCAATTGTACGGAATATGTACTGTACTGTGCAACCTACTAATAAAAGTTTCAATCAATCAATCAATCAATCAACAACATAGCTGTAAAGCTGGCTTCACCTAAGGAAGGCACACGTGACATACACAGAGCCTAACCAGGCAGATTTGAATTGTTGTTTTGGGCAGTAGACGGGATCTTTGATCCAAGACACAACTTACATTTAACTAAAATGTTCTTTTCTTTGTGCTCGACAAAAGAAAAGAAGTGAGAATATCTCATACTTGCCAACCCTCCCGAATTTCACTGCCTCTCCCCGGGACAACCATTCTCCAAATTTCTGCCGATTTCCAGCCGGACTTAAGGCACGCCCCCTCCCGGTCTGTGCGGATCTGAGTGGGGACAGCCTGTCGTCACGTCCGCTTGGCCAACCAAAAAGTAACCACAGAACACTATACCGTATAGGCGTATAGTGTTCTGTGGTTACTTTTTTGTTGGCCAACGGTTGTATTGCGAACCCTAACCCTAACCCTAACCCTAACCCCTAACCCTAACCCTAACCCTAACCCTAACCCTAACCCTAACCCCTAACCCTAACCCTAACCCTAACCCTAACCCCTAACCCTGGAATAAAACACACTCAGATCCTCAGTTTCTAGCCGATACTACATAAAAAGTAACGTAAAATAACGCAGTAACGCATCATGTAGTAACGGTAACTGAGTTATTGAATATAAAAAAATAACGCGTTAGATTACTAGTTACCGCCGAAACTAACGGCGTTACAGTAACGCGTTACTTTGTAACGCGTTAGTCCCAACACTGGTGCTTACGGACTGTATCCCTTGCAGACTGTATTGATATATATTGATATATAATGTAGGAACCAGAAATAAAAAAAATAAACCGATACCGATAATAAAAAAATTCCCGATACCAATCATTTCCGATATTACATTTTAAAGCATTTATCGGCCGATAATATCGGCAGGCCGATATTATAGGATATCTCTAGTTGTAAATCCAATAAAGTAACTAAAATAGAATGCAAAATTTATATATATAACAAAGTGTAGAGCCATGGGCTCACACAAGTTCAGTAAATAATTCAAATTTGGAGCACAGTATCATAGCACAGCTTTTTGGTTGTTAGAGGTTGAGAGTGTTTTAACGTCATTTTAAAAAAAAAGCACAAATAACAGGTCAGGTATTGAGAAACTTACATTTATGAATATAAAACTTAGCCAATAGTGTAATAATGTTGCAAAGGTATATTCCGACTTATCGCTGTAACGACGGATGTGACGTCATTCACACGTCTACTTCCGGTGTGAATGGAACGTACTTATTATCCCAAATAGTGCAGATAGTTGAAGGTAAGACTGCATTATACGACTTTTTAATGACATTGACTATCATCATACGCTAAATCAGGTATGTTTGATGATTTTTTTCTCTCAAAATACCATCATTTTAAACTGTGGGACTATTGTTATTTGGTATGTGGCACAGTGATGGACACAGGCCGAGTGCACCCGCCGCACATTTATTAACATCACGTCGTGAGCAAGAGAAACATTTTGTTGGCAGGCAGTTTTAGTGTTTGAATCTGCGTTGACTCCTTCATCCGTGCTGTATAAAGAACATCACATAGTAAAATGGAGAACTTTGAAACTTCACGGGCTAGCTTAGCTTGCTAGCTGCTAACGAAGAGATGCTAGGTCTTCTAGAACTCTGTTTTAAATGATCAATCAATCAATCAATCAATCAATGTTTATTTATATAGCCCTAAATCACAAGTGTCTCAAAGGGCTGCACAAGCCACAACGACATCCTCGGTACAAAGCCCACATAAGGGCAAGGAAAAACTCACCCCAGTGGGACGTCGATGTGAATGACTATGAGAAACCTTGGAGAGGACCGCATATGTGGGTAACCCCCCCCCTCTAGTGAGACCGAATGCAATGGATGTCGAGTGGGTCTAACATAATATTGTGAGAGTCCAGTCCATAGTGGATCCAGCATAACAGTAAGAGTCCAGTCCACAGTGGGGTCAGCAGGAAACCATCCCGAGCGGAGATGGGTCAGCAGCGCAGAGATGTTCCCAACCAATATACAGGCGAGCGGTCCACCCCGGGTCCCGACCCCGGACAGCCAGCACCCCATCCATGGCCACCGGATCTGTGTGTCTCCCCTTCCACAAGGGATAGGGGGGAGCAGAGGAGAAAAGAAAAGAAACGGCAGATCAACTGGTCTAAAAAAAGGGGGGCTATTCAAAGGCTAGAGTATACAAATGAGTTTTAAGATGGGACTTAAATGCTTCTACTGAGGTAGCATCTCTAATTGTTACCGGGAGGGCATTCCATAGTGCTGGAGCCCGAATAGAAAACGCTCTACAGCCCGCAGACTTTTTTTGGGCTCTGGGAATCACTAATAAGCTGGAGTTCTTTGAACGCAGATTTCTTGCCGGGACATTGGTACAATACAATCGGTAAGATAGGCTGGAGCTAGACCGTGTAGTATTTTATACGTAAGTAGTAAAACCTTAAAGTCGCATCTTAAGTGCACAGGAAGCCAGTGCAGGTGAGCCAGTATAGGTATATATATATATAAGTATATATGTATATAAAGGTGTATATACAGTATAGGCGTAATATGATCAAACTTTCTTGTTCTTGTCAAAAGTCTAGCAGCCGCATTTTGTACCAACTGTAATCTTTTAATGCTAGACATAGGGAGACCCCAAAATAATACGTTACAGTAATCGAGACGAGACGTAACGAACGCATGAATAATGATCTCAGCGTCGCTAGTGGACAAAATGGAACGAATTTTAGCGATATTACGGAGATGAAAGAAGGCCGTTTTAGTAACACTCTTAATGTGTGACTCAAAGGAGAGAGTTGGGTGGAAGATAATACCCAGATTCTTTACTGAGTCGCTTTGTGTAATTGTTTGGTTGTCAAATGTTAAGGTGGTATTATTAAATAAATGTCGGTGTTTAGCAGGACCGATAATCAGCATTTCCGTTTTCTTGGCGTTGAGTTGCAAGAAGTTAGCGGACATCCATTGTTTAATTTCATTAAGACACGCCTCCAGCTGACTACAATCCGGCGTGTTGGTCAGCTTTAGGGGCATGTAGAGTTGGCTGTCATCAGCATAGCAATGAAAGCTAACACCGTATTTGCGTATGATGTCGCCTAGCGGCAGCATGCAAATACTAAAGAGTGCAGGGCCAAGAACCGAACCTTGGGGGACTCCGCACGTTACCTTAACATAGTCCGAGGTCACATTGTTATGGGAGACGCACTGCATCCTGTCAGTAAGATAGGAGTTAAACCACGACAAAGCTAAGTCTGACATACCAATACGTGTTTTGATACGCTCTAATAAAATATTATGATGGACGGTATCGAAAGCAGCGCTAAGATGAAGAAGCAGCAACATAGATGACGCATCAGAATCCATCGTTAGCAGTAGATCATTAGTCATTTTTGCGAGGGCTGTCTCCGTAGAGTGATTTGCCCTGAAACCGGATTGAAATGATCACCAAATTAAATTATTATTATTATTATCACGGTATTGTTGAATGTGCTCAAATGAACGGTTGTATTTAGATACTTTTCAAAATAAAGGGGGACCACAAAAAAAAAAAATATTGGCTTTTATTTTAGCAAAAAATCTTATGAAATATTTCTTATTGCACTCAAAAAACTATTTTAGAGGATTGAAATTAAAGGGGAACGGCACTCTTTTTATGAAAAACATGGCGCTTCGGCCATTTTATTGTGCTCGCGTCGACTTCCGTCTTTTGAAGGAATGGCGAAAGGGGGCGTGGCATAGACATGTTATGAGTAGACGCAGCATTGGCTGCTGTGACGCGAGGAATTGGGCCGCCATCTTGAAGTGGTGACGAGGAGCCGGCGAGCAGCCTAAACTGACAGTTGACAGGTAGAAAACAAAGATGCTAAACTGACAGTTGACAGGTAGAAAACAAAGATGCTAAACTGACAGTTGACAGGTAGAAAACAAAGACGCTAAACTGACAGTTGACAGGTAGAAAACAAAGATGCTAAACTGACAGTTGACAGGTAGAAAACAAAGATGCTAAACTGACAGTTGACAGGTAGAAAACAAAGATGCTAAACTGACAGTTGACAGGTAGAAAACAAAGATGCTAAACTGACAGTTGACAGGTAGAAAACAAAGATGCTAAACTGACAGTTGACAGGTAGAAAACAAATATGCTAAACTGACAGGTAGAAAAGAAAGATGCTAAACTGACAGTTGATAGGTAGAAAACAAAGATGCTAAACTGACAGTTGACAGGTAGAAAAGAAAGATGCTAAACTGACAGTTGACAGGTAGAAAACAAAGACGCTAAACTGACAGTTGACAGGTAGAAAACAAATATGCTAAACTGACAGGTAGAAAACAAAAATGCTAAACTGACAGTTGACAGGTAGAAAACAAAGATGCTAAATTGACAGTTGACAGGTAGAAAACAAAGATGCTAAACTGACAGTTGACAGGTAGAAAACAAATATGCTAAACTGACAGGTAGAAAAGAAAGATGCTAAACTGACAGTTGACAGGTAGAAAACAAAGATGCTAAATTGACAGTTGATGGGTAGAAAACAAAGATGCTAAACTGACAGTTGACAGGTAGAAAACAAAGATGCTAAATTGATAGTTGACAGGTAGAAAACAAAGATGCTAAACTGACAGTTGACAGGTAGAAAACAAAGATGCTAAACTGACAGTTGACAGGTAGAAAACAGATATGCTAAACTGACAGTTGACAGGTAGAAAACAAATATGCTAAACTGACCGGTAGAAAAGAAAGATGCTAAACTGACAGTTGACAGGTAGAAAACAAAGATGCTAAACTGACAGTTGACAGGTAGAAAACAGAGATGCTAAACTGACAGTTGACAGGTAGAAAACAAAGATGCTAAACTGACAGTTGACAGGTAGAAAAGAAAGATGCTAAACTGACAGTTGACAGGTAGAAAACAAAGATGCTAAACTGACAGTTGACAGGGAGAAAACAAATATGCTAAACTGACAGTTGACAGGTAGAAAACAAAGATGCTCAACTGACAGTTGACAGGTAGAAAACAAAGATGCTAAACTGACAGTTGACTGGTAGAAAACAAAGATGCTAAACTGACAGTTGACAGGTAGAAAACAAATATGCTAAACTGACAGTTGACAGGTAGAAAACAAATATGCTAAACTGACAGGTAGAAAAGAAAGATGCTAAACTGACAGTTGATAGGTAGAAAACAAAGATGCTAAACTGACAGTTGACAGGTAGAAAAGAAAGATGCTAAACTGACAGTTGACAGGTAGAAAACAAAGACGCTAAACTGACAGTTGACAGGTAGAAAACAAATATGCTAAACTGACAGGTAGAAAACAAAAATGCTAAACTGACAGTTGACAGGTAGAAAACAAAGATGCTAAATTGACAGTTGACAGGTAGAAAACAAAGATGCTAAACTGACAGTTGACAGGTAGAAAACAAATATGCTAAACTGACAGGTAGAAAAGAAAGATGCTAAACTGACAGTTGACAGGTAGAAAACAAGGATGCTAAACTGACAGTTGACAGGTAGAAAACAAAGATGCTAAACTGACAGTTGACAGGTAGAAAAGAAAGATGCGAAACTGACAGTTGACAGGTAGAAAACAAAGATGCTAAACTGACAGTTGACAGGTAGAAAACAAAGATGCTAAACTGACAGTTGACAGGTAGAAAACAAAGATGCTCAACTGACAGTTGACAGGTAGAAAACAAAGACGCTAAACTGACAGTTGACAGGTAGAAAACAAAGATGCTCAACTGACAGTTGACAGGTAGAAAACAAAGATGCTAAATTGACAGTTGACAGGTAGAAAACAAAGATGCTAAACTGACAGTTGACAGGTAGAAAACAAAGACGCTAAATTGACAGTTGACAGGTAGAAAACAAAGATGCTAAATTGACAGTTGACAGGTAGAAAACAAAGATGCTCAACTGACAGTTGACAGGTAGAAAACAAAGATGCTAAATTGACAGTTGACAGGTAGAAAACAAAGATCCTAAACTGACAGTTGACAGGTAGAAAAGAAAGACGCTAAACTGACAGTTGACAGGTAGAAAACAAAGACGCTAAACTGACAGTTGACAGGTAGAAAACAAAGATGCTCAACTGACAGTTGACAGGTAGAAAACAAAGACGCTAAACTGACAGTTGACAGGTAGAAAACAAATATGCTAAACTGACAGGTAGAAAAGAAAGATGCTAAACTGACAGTTGACAGGTAGAAAACAAAGACGCTAAACTGACAGTTGACAGGTAGAAAACAAAGACGCTAAACTGACAGTTGACAGGTAAGAAACAAAGATGCTAAACTGACAGTTGACAGGTAGAAAACAAAGACGCTAAACTGACAGTTGACAGGTAGAAAACAAAGACGCTAAACTGACAGTTGACAGGTAAGAAACAAAGATGCTAAACTGACAGTTGACAGGTAGAAAACAAAGATGCTAAACTGACAGTTGACAGGTAGAAAAGAAAGATGCGAAACTGACAGTTGACAGGTAGAAAACAAAGATGCTAAACTGACAGTTGACAGGTAGAAAACAAAGATGCTAAACTGACAGTTGACAGGTAGAAAACAAAGATGCTCAACTGACAGTTGACAGGTAGAAAACAAAGACGCTAAACTGACAGTTGACAGGTAGAAAACAAATATGCTAAACTGACAGGTAGAAAAGAAAGATGCTAAACTGACAGTTGACAGGTAGAAAACAAAGATGCTAAACTGACAGTTGACAGGTAGAAAACAAAGATGCTAAACTGACAGTTGACAGGTAGAAAACAAAGATGCTCAACTGACAGTTGACAGGTAGAAAACAAAGATGCTGCTAAACTGACAGTTGACAGGTAGAAAACAAAGATGCTCAACTGACAGTTGACAGGTAGAAAACAAAGATGCTAAATTGACAGTTGACAGGTAGAAAACAAAGATGCTAAACTGACAGTTGACAGGTAGAAAACAAAGACGCTAAATTGACAGTTGACAGGTAGAAAACAAAGATGCTAAATTGACAGTTGACAGGTAGAAAACAAAGATGCTCAACTGACAGTTGACAGGTAGAAAACAAAGATGCTAAATTGACAGTTGACAGGTAGAAAACAAAGATCCTAGACTGACAGTTGACAGGTAGAAAAGAAAGACGCTAAACTGACAGTTGACAGGTAGAAAACAAAGACGCTAAACTGACAGTTGACGGGTAGAAAACAAATATGCTTAACTGACAGTTGACAGGTAGAAAACAAAGATGCTAAACTGACAGTTGACAGGTAGAAAACAAAGATGCTCAACTGACAGTTGACAGGTAGAAAACAAAGATGCTAAACTGACAGTTGACAGGTAGAAAACAAAGACGCTAAACTGACAGTTGACAGGTAGAAAAGAAAGATGCTCAACTGACAGTTGACAGGTAGAAAACAAAGATGCTAAACTGACAGTTGACAGGTAGAAAACAAAGATGCTAAACTGACAGTTGACAGGTAGAAAACAAAGATGCTAAACTGACAGTTGACAGGTAGAAAACAAATATGCTAAACTGACAGTTGACAGGTAGAAAACAAATATGCTAAACTGACAGTTGACAGGTAGAAAACAAATATGCTAAACTGACAGGTAGAAGAGAAAGATGCTAAACTGACGGTTGACAGGTAGAAAACAAAGATGCTAAACTGACAGTTGACAGGTAGAAAACAAAGATGCTAAATTGACAGTTGACAGGTAGGAAACAAAGATGCTAAACTGACAGTTGACAGGTAGAAAACAAAGATGCTAAACTGACAGTTGACAGGTAGAAAACAAAGATGCTAAACTGACAGTTGACAGGTAGAAAACAAATATGCTAAACTGACAGTTGACAGGTAGAAAACAAAGATGCTAAACTGACAGTTAACAGATAGAAAACAAATATGCTAAACTGACAGTTGACAGGTAGAAAAGAAAGATGCTAAACTGACAGTTGACAGGTAGAAAACAAATATGCTAAACTGACAGGTAGAAAAGAAAGATGCTAAACTGACAGTCGACAGGTAGAAAACAAGGATGCTAAACTGACAGTTGACAGGTAGAAAACAAAGATGCTAAACTGACAGTTGACAGGTAGAAAAGAAAGATGCGAAACTGACAGTTGACAGGTAGAAAACAAAGATGCTAAACTGACAGTTGACAGGTAGAAAACAAAGATGCTAAACTGACAGTTGACAGGTAGAAAACAAAGACGCTAAACTGACAGTTGATAGGTAGAAAACAAAGATGCTAAACTGACAGGTAGAAGAGAAAGATGCTAAACTGACAGTTGACAGGTAGAAAACAAAGATGCTAAACTGACAGTTGACAGGTAGAAAACAAAGACGCTAAACTGACAGTTGATAGGTAGAAAACAAAGATGCTATACTGACAGTTGACAGGTAGAAAACAAAGATGCTAAACTGACAGTTGACAGTTAGAAAACAATGATGCTAAACTGACAGTTGACAGGTAGAAAACAAAGACACTAAACTGACAGTTGACAGGTAGAAAACAAATATGCTAAACTGACAGGTAGAAAAGAAAGATGCTAAACTGACAGTTGACAGGTAGAAAAGAAAGATGCTAAACTGACAGTTGACAGGTAGAAAACAAAGACGCTAAACTGACAGTTGACAGGTAGAAAACAAAGATGCTAAACTGACAGTTGACAGGTAGAAAATGAAGATGCTAAACTGACAGTTGACAGGTAGAAAACAAAGACGCTAAACTGACAGTTGACAGGTAGAAAACAAAGATGCTAAATTGACAGTTGACAGGTAGAAAAGAAAGATGCTAAACTGACAGTTGACAGGTAGAAAACAAAGATGCTAAACTGATAATTGACAGGTAGAAAACAAATATGCTAAACTGACAGTTGACATGTAGAAAACAAAGATGCTAAACTGACAGTTGACAGGTAGAAAACAAATATGCTAAACTGACAGGTAGAAAAGAAATATGCTAAATTGACAGTTGACAGGTAGAAAACAAAGATGCTAAACTGACAGTTGACAGGTAGAAAACAAAGATGCTAAACTGACAGTTGACAGGTAGAAAAGAAAGATGCTAAACTGACAGTTGACAGGTACAAAACAAAGATGCTAAACTGACAGTTGACAGGTAGAAAACAAATATGCTAAACTGACAGTTGACAGGTAGAAAAGAAAGATGCTAAACTGACAGTTGACAGGTAGAAAACAAATAT
Organism: Nerophis lumbriciformis; assembly: GCF_033978685.3. Taxonomy (NCBI): domain Eukaryota; kingdom Metazoa; phylum Chordata; class Actinopteri; order Syngnathiformes; family Syngnathidae; genus Nerophis; species Nerophis lumbriciformis. The sequence continues at coordinate 43,354,048 of NC_084565.2, forward strand.
GCTAAACTGACAGGTAGAAAAGAAAGATGGATGCTAAACTGACAGTTGACAGGTAGAAAACGAAGATGCTAAACTGACAGTTGACAGGTAGAAAACAAAGATGCTCAACTGACAGTTGACAGGTAGAAAACAAAGATGCTCAACTGACAGTTGACAGGTAGAAAACAAAGATGCGAAACTGACAGTTGACAGGTAGAAAACAAAGATGCTAAACTGACAGTTGACAGGTAGAAAAGAAAGACGCTAAACTGACAGTTGACAGGTAGAAAACAAAGATGCTAAACTGACAGTTGACGGGTAGAAAACAAAGATGCTAAACTGACAGTTGACAGGTAGAAAACAAAGATGCTAAACTGACAGTTGATAGGTAGAAAACAAAGATGCTAAACTGACAGTTGACAGGTAGAAAACAAAGATGCTAAACTGACAGTTGACAGGTAGAAAAGAAAGATGCTAAACTGACAGTTGACAGGTAGAAAACAAAGACGCTAAACTGACAGTTGACAGGTAGAAAACAAATATGCTAAACTGACAGGTAGAAAACAAAAATGCTAAACTGACAGTTGACAGGTAGAAAACAAAGATGCTAAATTGACAGTTGACAGGTAGAAAACAAAGATGCTAAACTGACAGTTGACAGGTAGAAAACAAATATGCTAAACTGACAGGTAGAAAAGAAAGATGCTAAACTGACAGTTGACAGGTAGAAAACAAAGATGCTAAATTGACAGTTGATGGGTAGAAAACAAAGATGCTAAACTGACAGTTGACAGGTAGAAAACAAAGATGCTAAATTGATAGTTGACAGGTAGAAAACAAAGATGCTAAACTGACAGTTGACAGGTAGAAAACAAAGATGCTAAACTGACAGTTGACAGGTAGAAAACAGATATGCTAAACTGACAGTTGACAGGTAGAAAACAAATATGCTAAACTGACCGGTAGAAAAGAAAGATGCTAAACTGACAGTTGACAGGTAGAAAACAAAGATGCTAAACTGACAGTTGACAGGTAGAAAACAGAGATGCTAAACTGACAGTTGACAGGTAGAAAACAAAGATGCTAAACTGACAGTTGACAGGTAGAAAAGAAAGATGCTAAACTGACAGTTGACAGGTAGAAAACAAAGATGCTAAACTGACAGTTGACAGGGAGAAAACAAATATGCTAAACTGACAGTTGACAGGTAGAAAACAAAGATGCTCAACTGACAGTTGACAGGTAGAAAACAAAGATGCTAAACTGACAGTTGACTGGTAGAAAACAAAGATGCTAAACTGACAGTTGACAGGTAGAAAACAAATATGCTAAACTGACAGTTGACAGGTAGAAAACAAATATGCTAAACTGACAGGTAGAAAAGAAAGATGCTAAACTGACAGTTGATAGGTAGAAAATAAAGATGCTAAACTGACAGTTGACAGGTAGAAAAGAAAGATGCTAAACTGACAGTTGACAGGTAGAAAACAAAGACGCTAAACTGACAGTTGACAGGTAGAAAACAAATATGCTAAACTGACAGGTAGAAAACAAAAATGCTAAACTGACAGTTGACAGGTAGAAAACAAAGATGCTAAATTGACAGTTGACAGGTAGAAAACAAAGATGCTAAACTGACAGTTGACAGGTAGAAAACAAATATGCTAAACTGACAGGTAGAAAAGAAAGATGCTAAACTGACAGTTGACAGGTAGAAAACAAGGATGCTAAACTGACAGTTGACAGGTAGAAAACAAAGATGCTAAACTGACAGTTGACAGGTAGAAAAGAAAGATGCGAAACTGACAGTTGACAGGTAGAAAACAAAGATGCTAAACTGACAGTTGACAGGTAGAAAACAAAGATGCTAAACTGACAGTTGACAGGTAGAAAACAAAGATGCTCAACTGACAGTTGACAGGTAGAAAACAAAGACGCTAAACTGACAGTTGACAGGTAGAAAACAAAGATGCTCAACTGACAGTTGACAGGTAGAAAACAAAGATGCTAAATTGACAGTTGACAGGTAGAAAACAAAGATGCTAAACTGACAGTTGACAGGTAGAAAACAAAGACGCTAAACTGACAGTTCACAGGTAGAAAACAAAGATGCTAAATTGACAGTTGACAGGTAGAAAACAAAGATGCTCAACTGACAGTTGACAGGTAGAAAACAAAGATGCTAAATTGACAGTTGACAGGTAGAAAACAAAGATCCTAAACTGACAGTTGACAGGTAGAAAAGAAAGACGCTAAACTGACAGTTGACAGGTAGAAAACAAAGACGCTAAACTGACAGTTGACGGGTAGAAAACAAATATGCTAAACTGATAGTTGACAGGTAAAAAACAAAGATGCTGAACTGACAGTTGACAGGTAGAAAACAAAGATGCTCAACTGACAGTTGACAGGTAGAAAACAAAGATGCTAAACTGACAGTTGACAGGTAGGAAACAAAGATGCTAAACTGACAGTTGACAGGTAGAAAACAAAGATGCTAAACTGACAGTTGACAGGTAGAAAACAAAGATGCTAAACTGACAGTTGACAGGTAGAAAACAAAGATGCTAAACTGACAGTTGACAGGTAGAAAACAAAGATGCTCAACTGACAGTTGACAGGTAGAAAACAAAGACGCTAAACTGACAGTTGACAGGTAGAAAACAAATATGCTAAACTGACAGGTAGAAAAGAAAGATGCTAAACTGACAGTTGACAGGTAGAAAACAAAGACGCTAAACTGACAGTTGACAGGTAGAAAACAAAGACGCTAAACTGACAGTTGACAGGTAAGAAACAAAGATGCTAAACTGACAGTTGACAGGTAGAAAACAAAGACGCTAAACTGACAGTTGACAGGTAGAAAACAAAGACGCTAAACTGACAGTTGACAGGTAAGAAACAAAGATGCTAAACTGACAGTTGACAGGTAGAAAACAAAGATGCTAAACTGACAGTTGACAGGTAGAAAAGAAAGATGCGAAACTGACAGTTGACAGGTAGAAAACAAAGATGCTAAACTGACAGTTGACAGGTAGAAAACAAAGATGCTAAACTGACAGTTGACAGGTAGAAAACAAAGATGCTCAACTGACAGTTGACAGGTAGAAAACAAAGACGCTAAACTGACAGTTGACAGGTAGAAAACAAATATGCTAAACTGACAGGTAGAAAAGAAAGATGCTAAACTGACAGTTGACAGGTAGAAAACAAAGATGCTAAACTGACAGTTGACAGGTAGAAAACAAAGATGCTAAACTGACAGTTGACAGGTAGAAAACAAAGATGCTCAACTGACAGTTGACAGGTAGAAAACAAAGATGCTGCTAAACTGACAGTTGACAGGTAGAAAACAAAGATGCTCAACTGACAGTTGACAGGTAGAAAACAAAGATGCTAAATTGACAGTTGACAGGTAGAAAACAAAGATGCTAAACTGACAGTTGACAGGTAGAAAACAAAGACGCTAAATTGACAGTTGACAGGTAGAAAACAAAGATGCTAAATTGACAGTTGACAGGTAGAAAACAAAGATGCTCAACTGACAGTTGACAGGTAGAAAACAAAGATGCTAAATTGACAGTTGACAGGTAGAAAACAAAGATCCTAGACTGACAGTTGACAGGTAGAAAAGAAAGACGCTAAACTGACAGTTGACAGGTAGAAAACAAGACGCTAAACTGACAGTTGACGGGTAGAAAACAAATATGCTTAACTGACAGTTGACAGGTAGAAAACAAAGATGCTAAACTGACAGTTGACAGGTAGAAAACAAAGATGCTCAACTGACAGTTGACAGGTAGAAAACAAAGATGCTGCTAAACTGACAGTTGACAGGTAGAAAACAAAGATGCTCAACTGACAGTTGACAGGTAGAAAACAAAGATGCTAAATTGACAGTTGACAGGTAGAAAACAAAGATGCTAAACTGACAGTTGACAGGTAGAAAACAAAGACGCTAAATTGACAGTTGACAGGTAGAAAACAAAGATGCTAAATTGACAGTTGACAGGTAGAAAACAAAGATGCTCAACTGACAGTTGACAGGTAGAAAACAAAGATGCTAAATTGACAGTTGACAGGTAGAAAACAAAGATCCTAGACTGACAGTTGACAGGTAGAAAAGAAAGACGCTAAACTGACAGTTGACAGGTAGAAAACAAAGATGCCAAACTGACAGTTGACAGGTAGAAAACAAATATGCTAAACTGACAGGTAGAAAACAAAAATGCTAAACTGACAGTTGACAGGTAGAAAACAAAGATGCTAAATTGACAGTTGACAGGTAGAAAACAAAGATGCTAAACTGACAGTTGACAGGTAGAAAACAAATATGCTAAACTGACAGGTAGAAAAGAAAGATGCTAAACTGACAGTTGACAGGTAGAAAACAAAGATGCTAAATTGACAGTTGATGGGTAGAAAACAAAGATGCTAAACTGACAGTTGACAGGTAGAAAACAAAGATGCTAAATTGATAGTTGACAGGTAGAAAACAAAGATGCTAAACTGACAGTTGACAGGTAGAAAACAAAGATGCTAAACTGACAGTTGACAGGTAGAAAACAGATATGCTAAACTGACAGTTGACAGGTAGAAAACAAATATGCTAAACTGACCGGTAGAAAAGAAAGATGCTAAACTGACAGTTGACAGGTAGAAAACAAAGATGCTAAACTGACAGTTGACAGGTAGAAAACAGAGATGCTAAACTGACAGTTGACAGGTAGAAAACAAAGATGCTAAACTGACAGTTGACAGGTAGAAAAGAAAGATGCTAAACTGACAGTTGACAGGTAGAAAACAAAGATGCTAAACTGACAGTTGACAGGGAGAAAACAAATATGCTAAACTGACAGTTGACAGGTAGAAAACAAAGATGCTCAACTGACAGTTGACAGGTAGAAAACAAAGATGCTAAACTGACAGTTGACTGGTAGAAAACAAAGATGCTAAACTGACAGTTGACAGGTAGAAAACAAATATGCTAAACTGACAGTTGACAGGTAGAAAACAAATATGCTAAACTGACAGGTAGAAAAGAAAGATGCTAAACTGACAGTTGATAGGTAGAAAACAAAGATGCTAAACTGACAGTTGACAGGTAGAAAAGAAAGATGCTAAACTGACAGTTGACAGGTAGAAAACAAAGACGCTAAACTGACAGTTGACAGGTAGAAAACAAATATGCTAAACTGACAGGTAGAAAACAAAAATGCTAAACTGACAGTTGACAGGTAGAAAACAAAGATGCTAAATTGACAGTTGACAGGTAGAAAACAAAGATGCTAAACTGACAGTTGACAGGTAGAAAACAAATATGCTAAACTGACAGGTAGAAAAGAAAGATGCTAAACTGACAGTTGACAGGTAGAAAACAAGGATGCTAAACTGACAGTTGACAGGTAGAAAACAAAGATGCTAAACTGACAGTTGACAGGTAGAAAAGAAAGATGCGAAACTGACAGTTGACAGGTAGAAAACAAAGATGCTAAACTGACAGTTGACAGGTAGAAAACAAAGATGCTAAACTGACAGTTGACAGGTAGAAAACAAAGATGCTCAACTGACAGTTGACAGGTAGAAAACAAAGACGCTAAACTGACAGTTGACAGGTAGAAAACAAAGATGCTCAACTGACAGTTGACAGGTAGAAAACAAAGATGCTAAATTGACAGTTGACAGGTAGAAAACAAAGATGCTAAACTGACAGTTGACAGGTAGAAAACAAAGACGCTAAATTGACAGTTGACAGGTAGAAAACAAAGATGCTAAATTGACAGTTGACAGGTAGAAAACAAAGATGCTCAACTGACAGTTGACAGGTAGAAAACAAAGATGCTAAATTGACAGTTGACAGGTAGAAAACAAAGATCCTAAACTGACAGTTGACAGGTAGAAAAGAAAGACGCTAAACTGACAGTTGACAGGTAGAAAACAAAGACGCTAAACTGACAGTTGACAGGTAGAAAACAAAGATGCTCAACTGACAGTTGACAGGTAGAAAACAAAGACGCTAAACTGACAGTTGACAGGTAGAAAACAAATATGCTAAACTGACAGGTAGAAAAGAAAGATGCTAAACTGACAGTTGACAGGTAGAAAACAAAGACGCTAAACTGACAGTTGACAGGTAGAAAACAAAGACGCTAAACTGACAGTTGACAGGTAAGAAACAAAGATGCTAAACTGACAGTTGACAGGTAGAAAACAAAGACGCTAAACTGACAGTTGACAGGTAGAAAACAAAGACGCTAAACTGACAGTTGACAGGTAAGAAACAAAGATGCTAAACTGACAGTTGACAGGTAGAAAACAAAGATGCTAAACTGACAGTTGACAGGTAGAAAAGAAAGATGCGAAACTGACAGTTGACAGGTAGAAAACAAAGATGCTAAACTGACAGTTGACAGGTAGAAAACAAAGATGCTAAACTGACAGTTGACAGGTAGAAAACAAAGATGCTCAACTGACAGTTGACAGGTAGAAAACAAAGACGCTAAACTGACAGTTGACAGGTAGAAAACAAATATGCTAAACTGACAGGTAGAAAAGAAAGATGCTAAACTGACAGTTGACAGGTAGAAAACAAAGATGCTAAACTGACAGTTGACAGGTAGAAAACAAAGATGCTAAACTGACAGTTGACAGGTAGAAAACAAAGATGCTCAACTGACAGTTGACAGGTAGAAAACAAAGATGCTGCTAAACTGACAGTTGACAGGTAGAAAACAAAGATGCTCAACTGACAGTTGACAGGTAGAAAACAAAGATGCTAAATTGACAGTTGACAGGTAGAAAACAAAGATGCTAAACTGACAGTTGACAGGTAGAAAACAAAGACGCTAAATTGACAGTTGACAGGTAGAAAACAAAGATGCTAAATTGACAGTTGACAGGTAGAAAACAAAGATGCTCAACTGACAGTTGACAGGTAGAAAACAAAGATGCTAAATTGACAGTTGACAGGTAGAAAACAAAGATCCTAGACTGACAGTTGACAGGTAGAAAAGAAAGACGCTAAACTGACAGTTGACAGGTAGAAAACAAAGACGCTAAACTGACAGTTGACGGGTAGAAAACAAATATGCTTAACTGACAGTTGACAGGTAGAAAACAAAGATGCTAAACTGACAGTTGACAGGTAGAAAACAAAGATGCTCAACTGACAGTTGACAGGTAGAAAACAAAGATGCTAAACTGACAGTTGACAGGTAGAAAACAAAGACGCTAAACTGACAGTTGACAGGTAGAAAAGAAAGATGCTCAACTGACAGTTGACAGGTAGAAAACAAAGATGCTAAACTGACAGTTGACAGGTAGAAAACAAAGATGCTAAACTGACAGTTGACAGGTAGAAAACAAAGATGCTAAACTGACAGTTGACAGGTAGAAAACAAATATGCTAAACTGACAGTTGACAGGTAGAAAACAAATATGCTAAACTGACAGTTGACAGGTAGAAAACAAATATGCTAAACTGACAGGTAGAAGAGAAAGATGCTAAACTGACGGTTGACAGGTAGAAAACAAAGATGCTAAACTGACAGTTGACAGGTAGAAAACAAAGATGCTAAATTGACAGTTGACAGGTAGGAAACAAAGATGCTAAACTGACAGTTGACAGGTAGAAAACAAAGATGCTAAACTGACAGTTGACAGGTAGAAAACAAAGATGCTAAACTGACAGTTGACAGGTAGAAAACAAATATGCTAAACTGACAGTTGACAGGTAGAAAACAAAGATGCTAAACTGACAGTTAACAGATAGAAAACAAATATGCTAAACTGACAGTTGACAGGTAGAAAAGAAAGATGCTAAACTGACAGTTGACAGGTAGAAAACAAATATGCTAAACTGACAGGTAGAAAAGAAAGATGCTAAACTGACAGTCGACAGGTAGAAAACAAGGATGCTAAACTGACAGTTGACAGGTAGAAAACAAAGATGCTAAACTGACAGTTGACAGGTAGAAAAGAAAGATGCGAAACTGACAGTTGACAGGTAGAAAACAAAGATGCTAAACTGACAGTTGACAGGTAGAAAACAAAGATGCTAAACTGACAGTTGACAGGTAGAAAACAAAGACGCTAAACTGACAGTTGATAGGTAGAAAACAAAGATGCTAAACTGACAGGTAGAAGAGAAAGATGCTAAACTGACAGTTGACAGGTAGAAAACAAAGATGCTAAACTGACAGTTGACAGGTAGAAAACAAAGACGCTAAACTGACAGTTGATAGGTAGAAAACAAAGATGCTATACTGACAGTTGACAGGTAGAAAACAAAGATGCTAAACTGACAGTTGACAGTTAGAAAACAATGATGCTAAACTGACAGTTGACAGGTAGAAAACAAAGACACTAAACTGACAGTTGACAGGTAGAAAACAAATATGCTAAACTGACAGGTAGAAAAGAAAGATGCTAAACTGACAGTTGACAGGTAGAAAAGAAAGATGCTAAACTGACAGTTGACAGGTAGAAAACAAAGACGCTAAACTGACAGTTGACAGGTAGAAAACAAAGATGCTAAACTGACAGTTGACAGGTAGAAAATGAAGATGCTAAACTGACAGTTGACAGGTAGAAAACAAAGACGCTAAACTGACAGTTGACAGGTAGAAAACAAAGATGCTAAATTGACAGTTGACAGGTAGAAAAGAAAGATGCTAAACTGACAGTTGACAGGTAGAAAACAAAGATGCTAAACTGATAATTGACAGGTAGAAAACAAATATGCTAAACTGACAGTTGACATGTAGAAAACAAAGATGCTAAACTGACAGTTGACAGGTAGAAAACAAATATGCTAAACTGACAGGTAGAAAAGAAATATGCTAAATTGACAGTTGACAGGTAGAAAACAAAGATGCTAAACTGACAGTTGACAGGTAGAAAACAAAGATGCTAAACTGACAGTTGACAGGTAGAAAAGAAAGATGCTAAACTGACAGTTGACAGGTACAAAACAAAGATGCTAAACTGACAGTTGACAGGTAGAAAACAAATATGCTAAACTGACAGTTGACAGGTAGAAAAGAAAGATGCTAAACTGACAGTTGACAGGTAGAAAACAAATATGCTAAACTGACAGGTAGAAAAGAAAGATGGATGCTAAACTGACAGTTGACAGGTAGAAAACGAAGATGCTAAACTGACAGTTGACAGGTAGAAAACAAAGATGCTCAACTGACAGTTGACAGGTAGAAAACAAAGATGCTCAACTGACAGTTGACAGGTAGAAAACAAAGATGCGAAACTGACAGTTGACAGGTAGAAAACAAAGATGCTAAACTGACAGTTGACAGGTAGAAAAGAAAGACGCTAAACTGACAGTTGACAGGTAGAAAACAAAGATGCTAAACTGACAGTTGACGGGTAGAAAACAAAGATGCTAAACTGACAGTTGACAGGTAGAAAACAAAGATGCTAAACTGACAGTTGATAGGTAGAAAACAAAGATGCTAAACTGACAGTTGACAGGTAGAAAACAAAGATGCTAAACTGACAGTTGACAGGTAGAAAAGAAAGATGCTAAACTGACAGTTGACAGGTAGAAAACAAAGACGCTAAACTGACAGTTGACAGGTAGAAAACAAATATGCTAAACTGACAGGTAGAAAACAAAAATGCTAAACTGACAGTTGACAGGTAGAAAACAAAGATGCTAAATTGACAGTTGACAGGTAGAAAACAAAGATGCTAAACTGACAGTTGACAGGTAGAAAACAAATATGCTAAACTGACAGGTAGAAAAGAAAGATGCTAAACTGACAGTTGACAGGTAGAAAACAAAGATGCTAAATTGACAGTTGATGGGTAGAAAACAAAGATGCTAAACTGACAGTTGACAGGTAGAAAACAAAGATGCTAAATTGATAGTTGACAGGTAGAAAACAAAGATGCTAAACTGACAGTTGACAGGTAGAAAACAAAGATGCTAAACTGACAGTTGACAGGTAGAAAACAGATATGCTAAACTGACAGTTGACAGGTAGAAAACAAATATGCTAAACTGACCGGTAGAAAAGAAAGATGCTAAACTGACAGTTGACAGGTAGAAAACAAAGATGCTAAACTGACAGTTGACAGGTAGAAAACAGAGATGCTAAACTGACAGTTGACAGGTAGAAAACAAAGATGCTAAACTGACAGTTGACAGGTAGAAAAGAAAGATGCTAAACTGACAGTTGACAGGTAGAAAACAAAGATGCTAAACTGACAGTTGACAGGGAGAAAACAAATATGCTAAACTGACAGTTGACAGGTAGAAAACAAAGATGCTCAACTGACAGTTGACAGGTAGAAAACAAAGATGCTAAACTGACAGTTGACTGGTAGAAAACAAAGATGCTAAACTGACAGTTGACAGGTAGAAAACAAATATGCTAAACTGACAGTTGACAGGTAGAAAACAAATATGCTAAACTGACAGGTAGAAAAGAAAGATGCTAAACTGACAGTTGATAGGTAGAAAATAAAGATGCTAAACTGACAGTTGACAGGTAGAAAAGAAAGATGCTAAACTGACAGTTGACAGGTAGAAAACAAAGACGCTAAACTGACAGTTGACAGGTAGAAAACAAATATGCTAAACTGACAGGTAGAAAACAAAAATGCTAAACTGACAGTTGACAGGTAGAAAACAAAGATGCTAAATTGACAGTTGACAGGTAGAAAACAAAGATGCTAAACTGACAGTTGACAGGTAGAAAACAAATATGCTAAACTGACAGGTAGAAAAGAAAGATGCTAAACTGACAGTTGACAGGTAGAAAACAAGGATGCTAAACTGACAGTTGACAGGTAGAAAACAAAGATGCTAAACTGACAGTTGACAGGTAGAAAAGAAAGATGCGAAACTGACAGTTGACAGGTAGAAAACAAAGATGCTAAACTGACAGTTGACAGGTAGAAAACAAAGATGCTAAACTGACAGTTGACAGGTAGAAAACAAAGATGCTCAACTGACAGTTGACAGGTAGAAAACAAAGACGCTAAACTGACAGTTGACAGGTAGAAAACAAAGATGCTCAACTGACAGTTGACAGGTAGAAAACAAAGATGCTAAATTGACAGTTGACAGGTAGAAAACAAAGATGCTAAACTGACAGTTGACAGGTAGAAAACAAAGACGCTAAACTGACAGTTCACAGGTAGAAAACAAAGATGCTAAATTGACAGTTGACAGGTAGAAAACAAAGATGCTCAACTGACAGTTGACAGGTAGAAAACAAAGATGCTAAATTGACAGTTGACAGGTAGAAAACAAAGATCCTAAACTGACAGTTGACAGGTAGAAAAGAAAGACGCTAAACTGACAGTTGACAGGTAGAAAACAAAGACGCTAAACTGACAGTTGACGGGTAGAAAACAAATATGCTAAACTGATAGTTGACAGGTAAAAAACAAAGATGCTGAACTGACAGTTGACAGGTAGAAAACAAAGATGCTCAACTGACAGTTGACAGGTAGAAAACAAAGATGCTAAACTGACAGTTGACAGGTAGGAAACAAAGATGCTAAACTGACAGTTGACAGGTAGAAAACAAAGATGCTAAACTGACAGTTGACAGGTAGAAAACAAAGATGCTAAACTGACAGTTGACAGGTAGAAAACAAAGATGCTAAACTGACAGTTGACAGGTAGAAAACAAAGATGCTCAACTGACAGTTGACAGGTAGAAAACAAAGACGCTAAACTGACAGTTGACAGGTAGAAAACAAATATGCTAAACTGACAGGTAGAAAAGAAAGATGCTAAACTGACAGTTGACAGGTAGAAAACAAAGACGCTAAACTGACAGTTGACAGGTAGAAAACAAAGACGCTAAACTGACAGTTGACAGGTAAGAAACAAAGATGCTAAACTGACAGTTGACAGGTAGAAAACAAAGACGCTAAACTGACAGTTGACAGGTAGAAAACAAAGACGCTAAACTGACAGTTGACAGGTAAGAAACAAAGATGCTAAACTGACAGTTGACAGGTAGAAAACAAAGATGCTAAACTGACAGTTGACAGGTAGAAAAGAAAGATGCGAAACTGACAGTTGACAGGTAGAAAACAAAGATGCTAAACTGACAGTTGACAGGTAGAAAACAAAGATGCTAAACTGACAGTTGACAGGTAGAAAACAAAGATGCTCAACTGACAGTTGACAGGTAGAAAACAAAGACGCTAAACTGACAGTTGACAGGTAGAAAACAAATATGCTAAACTGACAGGTAGAAAAGAAAGATGCTAAACTGACAGTTGACAGGTAGAAAACAAAGATGCTAAACTGACAGTTGACAGGTAGAAAACAAAGATGCTAAACTGACAGTTGACAGGTAGAAAACAAAGATGCTCAACTGACAGTTGACAGGTAGAAAACAAAGATGCTGCTAAACTGACAGTTGACAGGTAGAAAACAAAGATGCTCAACTGACAGTTGACAGGTAGAAAACAAAGATGCTAAATTGACAGTTGACAGGTAGAAAACAAAGATGCTAAACTGACAGTTGACAGGTAGAAAACAAAGACGCTAAATTGACAGTTGACAGGTAGAAAACAAAGATGCTAAATTGACAGTTGACAGGTAGAAAACAAAGATGCTCAACTGACAGTTGACAGGTAGAAAACAAAGATGCTAAATTGACAGTTGACAGGTAGAAAACAAAGATCCTAGACTGACAGTTGACAGGTAGAAAAGAAAGACGCTAAACTGACAGTTGACAGGTAGAAAACAAGACGCTAAACTGACAGTTGACGGGTAGAAAACAAATATGCTTAACTGACAGTTGACAGGTAGAAAACAAAGATGCTAAACTGACAGTTGACAGGTAGAAAACAAAGATGCTCAACTGACAGTTGACAGGTAGAAAACAAAGATGCTGCTAAACTGACAGTTGACAGGTAGAAAACAAAGATGCTCAACTGACAGTTGACAGGTAGAAAACAAAGATGCTAAATTGACAGTTGACAGGTAGAAAACAAAGATGCTAAACTGACAGTTGACAGGTAGAAAACAAAGACGCTAAATTGACAGTTGACAGGTAGAAAACAAAGATGCTAAATTGACAGTTGACAGGTAGAAAACAAAGATGCTCAACTGACAGTTGACAGGTAGAAAACAAAGATGCTAAATTGACAGTTGACAGGTAGAAAACAAAGATCCTAGACTGACAGTTGACAGGTAGAAAAGAAAGACGCTAAACTGACAGTTGACAGGTAGAAAACAAGACGCTAAACTGACAGTTGACGGGTAGAAAACAAATATGCTTAACTGACAGTTGACAGGTAGAAAACAAAGATGCTAAACTGACAGTTGACAGGTAGAAAACAAAGATGCTCAACTGACAGTTGACAGGTAGAAAACAAAGATGCTAAATTGACAGTTGACAGGTAGAAAACAAAGATGCTAAACTGACAGTTGACAGGTAGAAAACAAAGACGCTAAACTGACAGTTGACAGGTAGAAAAGAAAGATGCTCAACTGACAGTTGACAGGTAGAAAACAAAGATGCTAAACTGACAGTTGACAGGTAGAAAACAAAGATGCTAAACTGACAGTTGACAGGTAGAAAACAAAGATGCTAAACTGACAGTTGACAGGTAGAAAACAAATATGCTAAACTGACAGTTGACAGGTAGAAAACAAATATGCTAAACTGACAGTTGACAGGTAGAAAACAAATATGCTAAACTGACAGGTAGAAGAGAAAGATGCTAAACTGACGGTTGACAGGTAGAAAACAAAGATGCTAAACTGACAGTTGACAGGTAGAAAACAAAGATGCTAAATTGACAGTTGACAGGTAGGAAACAAAGATGCTAAACTGACAGTTGACAGGTAGAAAACAAAGATGCTAAACTGACAGTTGACAGGTAGAAAACAAAGATGCTAAACTGACAGTTGACAGGTAGAAAACAAATATGCTAAACTGACAGTTGACAGGTAGAAAACAAAGATGCTAAACTGACAGTTAACAGATAGAAAACAAATATGCTAAACTGACAGTTGACAGGTAGAAAAGAAAGATGCTAAACTGACAGTTGACAGGTAGAAAACAAATATGCTAAACTGACAGGTAGAAAAGAAAGATGCTAAACTGACAGTCGACAGGTAGAAAACAAGGATGCTAAACTGACAGTTGACAGGTAGAAAACAAAGATGCTAAACTGACAGTTGACAGGTAGAAAAGAAAGATGCGAAACTGACAGTTGACAGGTAGAAAACAAAGATGCTAAACTGACAGTTGACAGGTAGAAAACAAAGATGCTAAACTGACAGTTGACAGGTAGAAAACAAAGACGCTAAACTGACAGTTGATAGGTAGAAAACAAAGATGCTAAACTGACAGGTAGAAGAGAAAGATGCTAAACTGACAGTTGACAGGTAGAAAACAAAGATGCTAAACTGACAGTTGACAGGTAGAAAACAAAGACGCTAAACTGACAGTTGATAGGTAGAAAACAAAGATGCTATACTGACAGTTGACAGGTAGAAAACAAAGATGCTAAACTGACAGTTGACAGTTAGAAAACAATGATGCTAAACTGACAGTTGACAGGTAGAAAACAAAGACACTAAACTGACAGTTGACAGGTAGAAAACAAATATGCTAAACTGACAGGTAGAAAAGAAAGATGCTAAACTGACAGTTGACAGGTAGAAAAGAAAGATGCTAAACTGACAGTTGACAGGTAGAAAACAAAGACGCTAAACTGACAGTTGACAGGTAGAAAACAAAGATGCTAAACTGACAGTTGACAGGTAGAAAATGAAGATGCTAAACTGACAGTTGACAGGTAGAAAACAAAGACGCTAAACTGACAGTTGACAGGTAGAAAACAAAGATGCTAAATTGACAGTTGACAGGTAGAAAAGAAAGATGCTAAACTGACAGTTGACAGGTAGAAAACAACGATGCTAAACTGATAATTGACAGGTAGAAAACAAATATGCTAAACTGACAGTTGACATGTAGAAAACAAAGATGCTAAACTGACAGTTGACAGGTAGAAAACAAATATGCTAAACTGACAGGTAGAAAAGAAATATGCTAAACTGACAGTTGACAGGTAGAAAACAAAGACACTAAACTGACAGTTGACAGGTAGAAAACAAATATGCTAAACTGACAGGTAGAAAAGAAAGATGCTAAACTGACAGTTGACAGGTAGAAAAGAAAGATGCTAAACTGACAGTTGACAGGTAGAAAACAAAGACGCTAAACTGACAGTTGACAGGTAGAAAACAAAGATGCTAAACTGACAGTTGACAGGTAGAAAATGAAGATGCTAAACTGACAGTTGACAGGTAGAAAACAAAGACGCTAAACTGACAGTTGACAGGTAGAAAACAAAGATGCTAAATTGACAGTTGACAGGTAGAAAAGAAAGATGCTAAACTGACAGTTGACAGGTAGAAAACAACGATGCTAAACTGATAATTGACAGGTAGAAAACAAATATGCTAAACTGACAGTTGACATGTAGAAAACAAAGATGCTAAACTGACAGTTGACAGGTAGAAAACAAATATGCTAAACTGACAGGTAGAAAAGAAATATGCTAAATTGACAGTTGACAGGTAGAAAACAAAGATGCTAAACTGACAGTTGACAGGTAGAAAAGAAAGATGCTAAACTGACAGTTGACAGGTACAAAACAAAGATGCTAAACTGACAGTTGACAGGTAGAAAACAAATATGCTAAACTGACAGTTGACAGGTAGAAAAGAAAGATGCTAAACTGACAGTTGACAGGTAGAAAACAAATATGCTAAACTGACAGGTAGAAAAGAAAGATGGATGCTAAACTGACAGTTGACAGGTAGAAAACGAAGATGCCAAACTGACAGTTGACAGGTAGAAAACAAAGATGCTCAACTGACAGTTGACAGGTAGAAAACAAAGATGCTCAACTGACAGTTGACAGGTAGAAAACAAAGATGCGAAACTGACAGTTGACAGGTAGAAAACAAAGATGCTAAACTGACAGTTGACAGGTAGAAAAGAAAGACGCTAAACTGACAGTTGACAGGTAGAAAACAAAGATGCTAAACTGACAGTTGACGGGTAGAAAACAAAGATGCTAAACTGACAGTTGACAGGTAGAAAACAAAGATGCTAAACTGACAGTTGATAGGTAGAAAACAAAGATGCTAAACTGACAGTTGACAGGTAGAAAACAAAGATGCTAAACTGACAGTTGACAGGTAGAAAACAAAGATGCTAAACTGACAGTTGACAGGTAGAAAACAAAGATGCTAAACTAACAGTTGACACGTAGAAAACAAAGATGCTAAACTGACAGTTGACAGGTAGAAAAGAAAGATGCTAAACTGACAGTTGACAGGTAGAAAACAAAGATGCTCAACTGACAATTGACAGGTAGAAAACAAAGATGCTCAACTGACAGTTGACAGGTAGAAAACAAAGATGCTAAACTGACAGTTGACAGGTAGAAAACAAAGATGCTAAACTGACAGTTGACAGGTAGAAAACAAAGATGCTCAACTGACAATTGACAGGTAGAAAACAAAGATGCTCAACTGACAGTTGACAGGTAGAAAACAAAGATGCTAAACTGACAGTTGACAGGTAGAAAACAAAGATGCTAAACCGACAGTTGACAGGTAGAAAACAAATACGCTAAACTGACAGTTGACAGGTAGAAAACAAATACGCTAAACTGACAGTTGACAGGTAGAAAACAAATATGCTAAACTGACAGGTAGAAAACAAAGATGCTAAACTGACAGTTGACAGGTAGAAAACAAAGATGCTAAACTGACAGTTGACAGGTAGAAAAGAAAGATGCTAAACTGACAGTTGACAGGTACAAAACAAAGATGCTAAACTGACAGTTGACAGGTAGAAAACAAATATGCTAAACTGACAGTTGACAGGTAGAAAAGAAAGATGCTAAACTGACAGTTGACAGGTAGAAAACAAATATGCTAAACTGACAGGTAGAAAAGAAAGATGGATGCTAAACTGACAGTTGACAGGTAGAAAACGAAGATGCTAAACTGACAGTTGACAGGTAGAAAACAAAGATGCTCAACTGACAGTTGACAGGTAGAAAACAAAGATGCTCAACTGACAGTTGACAGGTAGAAAACAAAGATGCGAAACTGACAGTTGACAGGTAGAAAACAAAGATGCTAAACTGACAGTTGACAGGTAGAAAAGAAAGACGCTAAACTGACAATTGACAGGTAGAAAACAAAGATGCGAAACTGACAGTTGACAGGTAGAAAACAAAGATGCTAAACTGACAGTTGACAGGTAGAAAACAAAGATGCTAAACTGACAGTTGACAGGTAGAAAACAAAGATGCTAAACTAACAGTTGACACGTAGAAAACAAAGATGCTAAACTGACAGTTGACAGGTAGAAAACAAAGATGCTAAACCGACAGTTGACAGGTAGAAAAGAAAGATGCTAAACTGACAGTTGACAGGTAGAAAACAAAGATGCTCAACTGACAGTTGACAGGTAGAAAACAAAGATGCTAAACTGACAGTTGACAGGTAGAAAACAAAGATGCTAAACCGACAGTTGACAGGTAGAAAACAAAGATGCTAAACTGACAGTTGACAGGTAGAAAACAAATACGCTAAACTGACAGTTGACAGGTAGAAAACAAATATGCTAAACTGACAGGTAGAAAACAAAGATGCTAAACTGACAGTTGACAGGTAGAAAACAAAGATGCTAAACTGACAGTTGACAGGTAGAAAACAAATATGCTAAGCGAGCGAGGGGAAAAAAAGCACGCCAAAAGTCGTCAAAAGTGTGGGAGTATTTCAATAAACGGCCTAATAATGTTGTAGCGGTGAACAGCTGTCTCGTCAGCTGACGCGCGAGCTCGCAACCGTGGCTGCTTAGCAACCAGCCAAACCCCACTTAATAAAATTATATTTTATCTTAGAGCACATCCGCATCCCTATTCACCTAGGCAACCCCAGGAAATGTATATAATTCGGCATTATTTCGGCCAGTCGGCTTATATGATCAGAGCCGATCAGTTTACGTTCACGCGCAGGTATAACGCGGCGCGCTCCCGTCTCATCTGCTGGTGCGCGAGCCCGGTAATTAGACCGCTGTGTCAAATCAAGGAGTACAAAAGACGCCAGCGCAGAGTGGAAAAAGGTTTAGTTCATTACAGATAACCCAGAGTTGTGCCAAAAGTATGTAAGATTTAATATTTCTCTTCGTGGGTGTGGCGCACTTGTTGCGCTGTAGAGAGGAGGGGGGGGGGGGGGGGGGGGAGTTGTGTGCATGTAGCGTGCTTAGTCTGGAGGCTAAATACACACAGTGTGTTATGTAACTGTTGTTTAGTGTTGATATTCTTTGCTTAGTTTGATAAATGTTGGAGCAGTTTGCTTCATCAGGAGGGTGAAGTCGCTCAACTTCAAGTGTTGGATTTAACTGTGTTGGATCATTGGCTGCTGGTGAGGCAATAGAAAAAGGGGCATTTTTCTACTAGTAGACAGCGTTTAAGATTGAGTGTTTCACTGCTAAATTAATAATATATTTATATTGAATATGGATTTTAAATATGTATCTAAATAGGTGGTTAATTGGTTAGGTATTTATGTATTTGCATATTGGGTTTTCTGTTGCATTTATCTATTGTGTTTCTGGTGTTAAATGTATTTTATATGTATCTTGGTGCATTTATGTTGAGACAATTTATTTAAAATCTGTTTTAACTTAAAGGGAAAAGATGTGTCCATTTTCTTGCACTTGTTTAATGGTTAAGAGTTTGATAGCCTAATTAATAGTTGTAAATTATGGGATTGATAATTGATTGATTTTTTACAGCATGTTTATCTTGTGGTGTTTTGTCCTTAAAGGTTTTTCACCTACTAAAGAAGCTAAAGGCTACTAAAGACAGCTAATGACAGCTAAAGAAACTAAAGTCTACTAACACTGCTAAAGACTGCTAAAAAGACTAAAGAAGAAAAAAGAAGCTGTTTCTTGCAAACTAAAGGAAAATAAAAGGAATAAGTAACTACGGTCTGGTCTTTTGAGTGAAATCCAGAAGCCACATTCAGCATTGGTACATCCCTTCAAGTGTGGGATAAGCACAGCGAAAAAAGCAAAACACTTGACAGTTGTTGTATGCACACTGTGTCGAGCGGAAATGGCCTATCATAGCAGCACAACGGCTATGAACGAACATTTGAAAAGAAAACACCCGACAGCGTTCTTGCCATCACCATCAACTAGTCAATCGTCCGCGTGAGTATACGTTGTCATCATTACACAAAATCATGAATGTGTCATTTGTATCTGCGTTGTAAATTCATAAACTAAAACACTGTTTCGCTCTGAGAGGCGCGTTTGGCGTGCCTGTTCAGTGTTTACAAAGACGCGCTCCTCTTTAACGCTAACGTTAACTAGTTGTGCAAATACCTTTTACAACATTAACAGTTACATATACTATGTACAAACCAACAATTAACTTTCACTTTAATCATACTATCATTGTTGTGTTATTAAGCAAAATAAGCAATACTTTTACTTTTGTTGAAATGTTTACACTGTTACGGAATATTTCGTTTTGCACTTTTTTGTATTGGATGTTTATCTTTATTTTTGCACATTTTAAAGCAAAATAAGCAATACTTTTACTTTTGAAATGCTTATACTATTGTAGAATATTAAGATTTGCACTGGATGTTTACTTTTATATTTGCACATTAAAAAGCAAATAAGCTACTTTTAATTTTGTTAAATGTTAAAAGTTTTAAATGTTTACATTGTTACAGAATATTTTGTCATGTTGTTGTCAATGTTGACTGAGTGGCCATACTTTTTTTTTTGTAAATAAAAGTCATGCCTTTTGAAAAAACTGGCTAACATTTATTTTTTCATCTTCATTTTAAATCAAAAAAATAATCGGTAAAAGGAAAAATAATCTATAGATTAATCGAAAAAAATAATCTATAGATCAACTGATTAATCGAAAAAAATAATCTATAGATTAATCGATAGAAAAATAATCGTTAGCTGCAGCCTTAAAAATAATCTAAAACTGGTGAAGTTAAATGGAAAATAACTTTATAGTATAATCACTGGATACATATAACAAGTCCTGTTGGAACTTGAAATCTCCATCTCCATAGAGCAGGTCAGCAGCAGGAAGCATGAAGTGCTCTAAAACTTGCTGGTAGACGGCTGCGTTGACCCTGGATCTCAGGAAACAGAGTGGACCGACACCAGCAGATGACATGGCACCCCAAACCATCACTGATGGTGGAAACTTTACACTAGACTTCAGGCAACGTGGATCCTGTGCCTCTCCTGTCTTCCTCCAGACTCTGGGACCTCGATTTCCAAAGGAAATGCAAAATTTGCATGGTTGGGTGATGGTTTGGGGTGCCATGTCATCTGCTGGTGTCGGTCCACTCTGTTTCCTGAGATCCAGGGTCAACGCAGCCGTCTACCAGCAAGTTTTAGAGCACTTCATGCTTCCTGCTGCTGACCTGCTCTATGGAGATGGAGATTTCAAGTTCCAACAGGACTTGGCGCCTGCACACAGCGCAAAATCTACCCGTGCCTGGTTTACGGACCATGGTATTTCTGTTCTAAATTGGCCCGCCAACTCCCCTGACCTTAGCCCCATAGAAAATCTGTGGGGTATTGTGAAAAGGAAGATGCAGAATGCCAGACCCAAAAACGCAGAAGAGTTGAAGGCCACTATCAGAGCAACCTGGGCTCTCATAACACCTGAGCAGTGCCAGAAACTCATCGACTCCATGCCACGCCGCATTAACGCAGTAATTGAGCCAAAAGGAGCTCCAACCAAGTATTGAGTATTGTACATGCTCATATTTTTCATTTTCATACTTTTCAGTTGGCCAACATTTCTAAAAATCCCTTTTTTGTATTAGCCTTAAGTAATATTCTAATTTTGTGACACACGGAATTTTGGATTTTCATTTGTTGCCACTTCAAATCATCAAAATTAAATGAAATAAACATTTGAATGCATCAGTCTGTGTGCAATGAATAAATATAATGTACAAGTTACACCTTTTGAATGCAATTACTGAAATAAATCAAGTTTTTCAAAATATTCTAATTTACTGGCTTTTACCTGTATTGGCAAAGCTTTGCAGATATATTTTTGAGACCAGTCCAGCATAGAACATTCTATCGCGCCGCCAAAATGGTCTGTGTCCCCCGATCAAAACCCCTCTCCTCTTCCTCCCCCCCCTGGCAGTCATGTCTCTCTTAGCCAAAACAAATGCTTATTATCGCTCTCTCTAACATTCCTCACTTCAAGGTTAAGCACACAGTTTTGCAGACAACCAAAAGACCACAATTGGAAGAACACGAGCTGTTTTCAAATATGATTATGAAATAAAACACTTAAATTCGGATATATGTAAATATCTGCCTCCGACACTACTTGTCCAAAGCATATGTTTATCTTCTTGTGTCTCGCAGACCCCTGTGAAAAAGCTCGACCTCCTTAGCTGCAGGAATGGCGCTCTAAGATGAAGGAAAAGCCAAAGGCCCCCTACATTAAAGTGGAAGATGAGGAGCTAGAGGCTCCCCACATTAAGGTGGAAGAGGAGGAGGCAGAGACCCGCCACATTAAGGTGGAAGAGGAGGCACACAGCATCAGTCAAGGCCGAGAGAAGGTCCCAGTGGTTGGTGTCCCTGTGAAGAGTGAAGATGACCAAGTCAAAGGTGAAATTCAAGTCAAATATCAATTCGGGGAGAAAGTCTGCTGTTCAGGCTTGTCACTCGTACACAAAAACAAAAGCAGTGCCATGGATTCAACAAACAATCTGCAGCCTTGTTTATTAAAATGAGAATAATAAAGAAATACAGATCAATTTATAACAAATAATGACATTTAAATAACATTGTTTTTTTTTAGAAAACATTTAAAGGGGTCATCTATGACTTTTTACATTTGATTGATTGATTGATTGAGACTTTTATTAGTAGATTGCACAGTACAGTACATATTCCGTACAATTGACCACCCAATGGTAGCACCCCAATAAGTTTTTCCACTTCTTTAAGTCCACTTAAATTGATTCATGATACAGATATATACTATCAGATATACCAGGGGTGCTCACACTTTTTCTGCAGGCGAGCTACTTTTCAATTGATCAAGTCGTGGGGATCTACCTCATTCATATATATAATTTATATTTACTTATTTATGAAATATATGTTTTTGTTAACAAGTAAAAGGTGTTTAAAGATAATGAAAGCATGTTTAACACATATAGTTAATATGGTTAAAAAATTAAAGGTGTTTAATGATAATACAAGCATGCTTAATACATATAGTTAATATTGTTAACAAGTTAAAGGTGTTTAAAGATAATGCAAGCATGTTTAACACATAGTTAATATTGTTAAAAAATTAAAGGTGTTTAATGATAATACAAGAATGTTTAATACATATAGTTAATATTGTTAACAACTTAAAGGTGTTTAAAGATAATACAAGCATGTTTAACACATATAGTTAATATTGTTAATAAGTTAAAGGTGTTTAATGATAATACAAGCATGTTTAACACATATAGATTCCTTTCTTTCATGAAGACAAGAATATACAGGTAAAAGCCAGTAAATTAGAATATTTTGAAAAACTTGATTTATTTCAGTAATTGCATTCAAAAGGTGTAACTTGTACATTATATTTATTCATTGCACACAGACTGATGCATTCAAATGTTTATTTCATTTAATTTTGATGATTTGAAGTGGCAACAAATGAAAATCCAAAATTCCGTGTGTCACAAAATTAGAATATTACTTAAGGCTAATACAAAAAAGGGATTTTTAGAAATGTTGGCCAACTGAAAAGTATGAAAATGAAAAATATGAGCATGTACAATACTCAATACTTCGATGAGGTGGCGACTTGTCCAGGGTGTACCCCGCCTTCCGCCCGGTTGTAGCTGAGATAGGCTCCAGCGCCCCCCGCGACCCCAAAAGGGAATAAGCGGTAGAAAATGGATGGATGGATGGTTGGAGCTCCTTTTGCCTCAATTACTGCGTTAATGCGGCGTGGCATGGAGTCGATGAGTTTCTGGCACTGCTCAGGTGTTATGAGAGCCCAGGTTGCTCTGATAGTGGCCTTCAACTCTTCTGCGTTTTTGGGTCTGGCATTCTGCATCTTCCTTTTCACAATACCCCACAGATTTTCTATGGGGCTAAGGTCAGGGGAGTTGGCGGGCCAATTTAGAACAGAAATACCATGGTCCGTAAACCAGGCACGGGTAGATTTTGCGCTGTGTGCAGGCGCCAAGTCCTGTTGGAACTTGAAATCTCCATCTCCATAGAGCAGGTCAGCAGCAGGAAGCATGAAGTGCTCTAAAACTTGCTGGTAGACGGCTGCGTTGACCCTGGATCTCAGGAAACAGAGTGGACTGACACCAGCAGATGACATGGCACCCCAAACCATCACCCAACCATGCAAATTTTGCATTTCCTTTGGAAATCGAGGTCCCAGAGTCTGGAGGAAGACAGGAGAGGCACAGGATCCACGTTGCCTGAAGTCTAGTGTAAAGTTTCCACCATCAGTGATGGTTTGGGGTGCCATGTCATCTGCTGGTGTCGGTCCACTCTGTTTCCTGAGATCCAGCTTATGTGTGACTCCCATCTACTGGTCACACTTATCATTTCACCATGTACTAAATAAAACAGCTTTGAGGTCGGTAAGCACAACCAAAATGATTCCACTCATTAGTTTAAGGTGCACTGTCAAGTTTTGAGGAAATTAAAGGACTTAAAACTCATTTGTATACTCTAGCCTTTAAATAGACCCCCTGTTAGACCAGTTGATCTGCCGTTTTTTTTCTTTTCTCCTCTGCTCCCCTTTTCCTTGAGGGAGGGGTGGGGGGGGGCACAGGTCCGGTGGCCATGGATGAAGTGCTGGCTGTCCAGAGTCGGGACCCGGGGTGGACCGCTCGCCTGTGCATCGGCTGGGAACATCTCTGCGCTGCTGACCCGTCTCCGCTCGGGATGGTGTCCTGCTGGCCCCACTATGGACTGGACTCTTACTATTATGTTGGATCCACTATGGACTGGACTCTCACACTATTATGTTAGATCCACTATGGACTGGACTCTCACACTATTATGTTAGATCCACTATGGACTGGACTCTCACACTATTATGTTAGATCCACTATGGACTGGACTCTCACACTATTATGTTAGATCCACTATGGACTGGACTCTCACACTATTATGTTAGATCCACTATGGACTGGACTCTCACTATTATGTTAGATCCACTATGGACTGGAC
Source organism: Nerophis lumbriciformis (assembly GCF_033978685.3). NCBI lineage: Eukaryota > Metazoa > Chordata > Actinopteri > Syngnathiformes > Syngnathidae > Nerophis > Nerophis lumbriciformis. The sequence continues at coordinate 43,378,323 of NC_084565.2, forward strand.
TCTCACTATTATGTTAGATCCACTATGGACTGGACTCTCACTATTATGTTAGATCCACCATGGACTGGACTCTCACACTATTATGTTAGATCCACTATGGACTGGACTCTCACTATTATGTTAGATCCACTATGGACTGGACTCTCACACTATTATGTTAGATCCACTATGGACTGGACTCTCACTATTATGTTAGATCCACTATGGACTGGACTCTCACTATTATGTTAGATCCACTATGGACTGGACTCTCACTATTATGTTAGATCCACCATGGACTGGACTCTCACACTATTATGTTAGATCCACTATGGACTGGACTCTCACTATTATGTTAGATCCACCATGGACTGGACTCTCACACTATTATGTTAGATCCACTATGGACTGGACTCTCACTATTATGTTAGATCCACTATGGACTGGACTCTCACTATTATGTTGGATCCACCATGGACTGGACTCTCACTATTATGTTAGATCCACCATGGACTGGACTCTTACTATTATGTTAGATCCACTATGGACTGGACTCTCACTATTATGTTAGATCCACTATGGACTGGACTCTCACTATTATGTTAGATCCACTATGGACTGGACTCTTACTATTATGTTGGATCCACTATGGACTGGACTCTCACACTATTATGTTAGATCCACTATGGACTGGACTCTCACACTATTATGTTGGATCCACTATGGACTGGACTCTCACACTATTATGTTAGATCCACTATGGACTGGACTCTCACTATTATGTTAGATCCACTATGGACTGGACTCTCACACTATTATGTTAGATCCACTATGGACTGGACTCTCACACTATTATGTTAGATCCACTATGGACTGGACTCTCACACTATTATGTTAGATCCACTATGGACTGGACTCTCACACTATTATGTTAGATCCACTATGGACTGGACTCTCACACTATTATGTTAGATCCACTATGGACTGGACTCTCACTATTATGTTAGATCCACCATGGACTGGACTCTCACACTATTATGTTAGATCCACTATGGACTGGACTCTCACAATATTATGTCAGACCCACTCGACATCCATTGCTTTCGGTCTCCCCTAGAGGGGCGGGGGGGTTACCCACATATGCGGTCCTCTCCAAGGTTTCTCATAGTCATTCACATCGACGTCCAACTGGGGTGAGTTTTTCCTTGCCCTTATGTGGGCTTTGTACCGAGGATGTCGTTGTGGCTTGTGCAGCCCTTTGAGACACTTGTGATTTAGGGCTATATAAATAAACATTGATTGCATTGATAAATACGGTAACTTGATGTGCTACCAAAAAGCTTACCAGACCTCCACCTGACGTTTTTGTCGTATCCACACATCTTCACGACAAGATGATATTCCAAAACAACGTGTTTGTCTTTTTGTGTCCTGCAGAAGTCTGTAAAGAAAAGCTTACCCCCCCTGAGCTGCAAAAGTGGAGCTCAAAAGTGGAGCATGAGGAGCCTCAGCCCCCCCTTATTAAAGTGGAAGAGGAGGAGACAGAGGCCCCCCTCCACATTAAAGTGGAAGACTGCATCAGTCAAGGCCTGGAGAAGTTTCCGGTGATTGGTGTCCCTGTGAAGGGTGAAGGTGAGGAGGTTAAAGGTGAACGTGAGGGAAAGAGCGAGGTGGAGACAACAGAATCTGAGGGAGACCACTGTGGAAGAGCTCAGGCAGAGACCTTGTCGCACTCTACTGGCGCTGACGACGAAGACTTAAAAGCTGACAAGACTCGCTTCAAATGCTCTCAGTGCGACAAAAGCTTTCGCCGGCGGTGTCATCAGCGAAGACACACGAAAACACACACCGGAGAGAAACCATTTCGCTGTTCAGTGTGCAACAAATGTTTTGTAAGGAAAGACGAGTGTAAGATCCACGTGGAAAAACACACCGGGGGATTATCGTTTTCCTGTTCAGCCTGTGGTAAAAGTTTTGCGCACAGAAGCAAACTAAAAAGACACATGAAAACGCACTCTGGGAAGAAACCATATACATGTTCATTCTGCGGTCAGGAATTCAGTGCAAAGCAGACCTTGAAAACACACAGAAGAAAACACACTGGAGAGAAACCCTTCTCCTGTTCAATCTGCGGTAGAGGTTTTGCACGGAATTCGCACTTGGTAAGACACGCGCAAATACACACCGAAGAGAAACCTTTTTGCTGTTCAGTCTGCGGTGTGGGCTTCAGAAGAAAACATTATTTGCTCCAACACATGAGAACACACACGGGTGAGAAAGTGTTCAGTTGCGGTGTGTGCAATGCAGGGTTCTCTTATAAGTACCAGGCTAACAACCACAAGTGTGCAGGAGCAGTGGGGGGGGGGGGGAAGCTGTGTGACTTTAAATAAGCTGTAAAGACTGTGAAAACATAATGCAGGGGTCTCCAGATACGGTCCGCCAGCGTCCAAAATCCGGCCGCGGTTAGTCTTTAGTTAAAAAAAATAAATATATATATATATTGTTGCGTTTTGGACCAGTTGTTCCTCCCAGGGAATTCAAGTCACAATTCGCTCCCAAGCTCTTTACGACACTTAAAAGCTGAGTTGAAAAACCACCAGAGACAGAATAGGTATTTTGTTGTATATTTTCAAAGCTTTGCCAATATACATTTTGAGACCAGTCTAACCCTAGAACGTTCTATCGCGCCTCCTCCCAAAATGGTCTGTCTTCCCAACGCCAAAAACCCCTCTTTCCTTCCCCCTCCCTAGCCATAATACAAGCACAACGTCTCCCTAGCCATAATGCATTCCAAAGAACTCAAGGTTAACACACACAGTATACTTGCTGACAGAGCATCAAGAGAAGAAATGGAAAACACGAGCTGTTTTCAAATATGACTAAGAAATGAAAGAAGTACAACTTAAATTCGGATATATGTAAATATCTGCCTCCGACAATATATATATATATATATATATATATATATGTATGTGTGGGGAAAAAAATCACAAGACTATTTCATCTCTACAGGCCTGTTTCATGAGGGGGGGTACCCTCAATCGTCAGGAGATTTTAATGGGAGCATTCGTATACCATGGTTTATATAGGGCACAGAGTGGGTGGGTACAGGCTGGCCTAGGGGCGTGGTGATTGGCTCATGTGTTACCTAGGAGGTGTTTCCGTCTATGGCGGCATGTTGTTACAATTTCGCTGCGCTTGTTGAGGGATGACAGGTCTGGACGGTAAATAATAAACAGTTTCTCTTTCAAGCATAGGTTGCATCTTTTATTACCACTATTGTAAGGTGTGCTGGATGCAAGAATTTGCCATGTTATTGAATATTCAACATTATTGTCTTTGAGGTCCCAAATGTGTTTGCTGAGTTCTGTGGTATTTCGCAGGTTTTTGTTCCTGAAAGAAGCCTTGTGGTTGTTCCATCTGGTTTTGAATTCACCCTCGGTTAATCCTACATATGTGTCGGATGTGTTAATGTCCTTGCGTATTACCTTAGATTGGTAGACAACTGATGTTTGTAAGCATCCCCCGTTGAGGGGGCAATCAGGTTTCTTTCGACAGTTACATGCTTTGTTGGTTTTGGAGTCGTTCTGACTGGGGGTCGACGGCTCATTTGCAATTGTTTTGTTGTGGTTTGAGATGATTTGTCGTATATTGTTCATGCAGCTGTAGCTCGAATGCTCCCATTAAAATCTCCTGACGATTGAGGGTACCCCCCCTCATGAAACAGGCCTGTAGAGATGAAATAGTCTTGTGATTTTTTTTCACCACACAAACATATATTGCGCTCTACTACGGTATCGAGCACTATTTTTTGGATAACCTTATTAAGACATATATATATATATATATATATATATATATATATATATATATATATATATATATATATATATATATATATATATATATATATATATATATATATATATTTGCAGCACATTCACTCTATTTTTCTTTATACCATATGACTTTGGGTGTGGCTCATTGGGCGGGTCGCGCGGGTCAGATTTACTCACTGCACGTCTGTACGCTTAAAAAAAAAGTAAAAATTATATTTGCTAGCCATTAATTGCAGCTCAAATGTATGTTTTTTTTCCCCTCAATCCAGTATATGACCATTATAAGACACCAACACATATACCAGTGCAGTATCAATACAGCTAGTGAGTGTGCCATACCCTCACCAAGGCATAAAAAAAAAAAAATGTTATTTTTTTTGGGAGGGGGAATAATGCATATTTTGTATGTTTTCCATAGAAAAAAACCTAAGTTTTATTCAACAAAACTGCATAAAACCTAAAAAATTTCAAACATAAAGTGGTGTCAAACTGGTTTTCATTGAGGGCCGTTTACCTGTATCTCACCTTTTTTGTAAGGTGCGCCGGAAGTTGTCAGACCCGTCAGCGATCCTGTTCTGTCTCCCTGTAATGTTTGTCTGATCTTGAATGTGGTTGTGCTGAAAAATTTAATTTCCCCTCGGGGATAAATAAAGTATTTCTGATTCTGATTCTGATTCTGATTTACTTTCACTTCTTTTAAAAATCAAATCGAAGCAAGCTCTAAAATCTAATTATCTTACCAGGCACTTTCTACATTACAGCATTTTTATGGTGAATAAAATGCAGTAAAATCATTAATAATATGTTTGTACTGGTAATACAATCCATCATATACATGTATTTATGATAATATGAATATGAATATAATTTTAATCAAATTAATAGTAACGGTAAATGTTCCTATTCACCTTACCTGAGAGTTGAACCCACAGGTGTTCAGAGAATAATATATATATATATATATATATATATTAGTGATGGGTCCGGCAACACCGATGCATCGGCGCATGCGTCGACCTCATAGAGCAAAACCCTGTGTCGGTGCGCGTATCGCTTTTAGAAAGTCACGTGACCGATCATGAGCTGTTTTGGTCACGTGACCGATACGCCAACTGTGACGCCTCCTCTGTGCCCTGTGAGCGGCTCTTTTCTACAGCCGGAGAAATAATAACTAAGAAGAGAAATCGTCTAAAATGTAATACGTCGGAAAAACTTCTTTTTTTTTAAATAAAAATGTGTAAAAAAAAAAAAAATTAAAAAAATTCCCAGTCCACAATCATCCACAACACGTTCTCTTAGATTTCCATGTTATGATACATGTTCACATTATTTATTGACTGTATCTAAAAAAGATAAAAATATATTTTTATTTAAATGAAGATATGAAATAATCCTAAATGACTTGGTTTATATTATTGTATATACTAGGGCAGGGGTCACCAACGCGGTGCCCGCGGTCACCAGGTAGCCCGTAAGGACCAGATCAGTCGCCCGCTGGCCTGTTCTAAAAATAGCTCAAAGAGCAGCACTTACCAGTGAGCTGCCTCTATTTTTTATATTTTATTTATTTACTAGCAAGCTGGTCTCGCTTTGCTCGACATTTTTAATTCTAAAAGAGACAAAACTCAAATAGAATTTGAAAATCCAAGAAAATATTTTAAAGACTTGGTCTTCACTTGGAATAAGCGGTAGAAAATGGATGGATGGATGGGTCTTCACTTGTTTAAATCAATTCATTTATTTTTTACTTTGCTTCTTATTACTTTTAGAAATACAATTTTAGAGAAAAAACACAACCTTAAAAATGATTTTAGGATTTTTAAACAAATATACCTTTTTACCTTTTAAATGTCTTCCTCTTCTTTCCTGACAATTTAAATCAATGTTCAAGTAAAAAAAATTTTTTTTTTTTTTTTGTAAAGAATAATAAATATTTTAGCTTCTGTTTTTTCGACGAAGAATATTTCTGAAATGTTTCTTCAAACTTCAAAATTCAAAAAAATTATTCTGGCAAATCTCGAAAATCTGTAGAATCAAATTTAAATCTTATTTCAAAGTATTTTGAATTTCTTTTAAAATTTTTGTTCTGGAAAATCTAGAAGAAATACTGATTTGTCTTTGTTAGAAATATAGCTTGGTCCAATTTGTTAAATATTCTAACAAAGTGCAGATTGGATTTTAACTAATTTAAAACATGTCATCAAAATTCTAAAATGTATCTTAATCAGGAAAAATTACTAATGATGTTCCATAAATTCGTTTTTTAATTTTTTCAAAAAGATTTAAATTAGCTAGTTTTTCTCTTCTTTTTGTCGGTTGAATTTTGAATTTTAAAGAGTCGAAATTGATAATAATTTTTTGTGTGTTTTCTCCTCTTTTAAATCGTTCAATTAAGTGTTTTTTTCATCATTTATTCTCTACAAAAAACCCTCTGTAAAAGGAAAAAAAAAATGTACGACGGAATGACAGACAGAAATACCCATTTTTTTATATATATACATTTATTTATTTAGCTATTCTTGTTTAAATCACACTTACGTGTAACTTACAAATGACAATATATTTATTTATTTAAGTGTGTATCAAACTGGTAGCCCTTCGCATTAATCAGTACCCAAGAAGTAGCTCTTGGTTTCAAAATTTAGGGCTATATAAATAAACATTGATTGATTGATTGAAAAAGGTTGGTGACCCCTGTACTAGGGCATCAAATCAGTGTCAATTGAGTCGGTCCATAGGTTGCCTGTAGGGATTTTTAATGTCCAGCAGATGTCAGTATTTAGTGACACAGTATCGACACAGTATCAATACAGTTTTGCAATGTGTCAAAACGCTTCATGACGCCTCATCAACCCATCACTAATATATATACAGGTAAAAGCCAGTAAATTAGAATATTTTGAAAAACTTGATTTATTTCAGTAATTGCATTCAAAAGGTGTAACTTGTACATTATATTTATTCATTGCACACAGACTGATGCATTCAAATGTTTATTTCATTTAATTTTGATGATTTGAAGTGGCAACAAATGAAAATCCAAAATTCCGTGTGTCACAAAATTAGAATATTACTTAAGGCTAATACAAAAAAGGGATTTTTAGAAATGTTGGCCAACTGAAAAGTATGAAAATGAAAAATATGAGCATGTACAATACTCAATACTTGGTTGGAGCTCCTTTTGCCTCAATTACTGCGTTAATGCGGCGTGGCATGGAGTCGATGAGTTTCTGGCACTGCTCAGGTGTTATGAGAGCCCAGGTTGCTCTGATAGTGGCCTTCAACTCTTCTGCGTTTTTGGGTCTGGCATTCTGCATCTTCCTTTTCACAATACCCCACAGATTTTCTATGGGGCTAAGGTCAGGGGAGTTGGCGGGCCAATTTAGAACAGAAATACCATGGTCCGTAAACCAGGCACGGGTAGATTTTGCGCTGTGTGCAGGCGCCAAGTCCTGTTGGAACTTGAAATCTCCATCTCCATAGAGCAGGTCAGCAGCAGGAAGCATGAAGTGCTCTAAAACTTGCTGGTAGACGGCTGCGTTGACCCTGGATCTCAGGAAACAGAGTGGACCGACACCAGCAGATGACATGGCACCCCAAACCATCACTGATGGGGGAAACTTTACACTAGACTTCAGGCAACGTGGATCCTGTGCCTCTCCTGTCTTCCTCCAGACTCTGGGACCTCGATTTCCAAAGGAAATGCAAAATTTGCATGGTTGGGTGATGGTTTGGGGTGCCATGTCATCTGCTGGTGTCGGTCCACTCTGTTTCCTGAGATCCAGGGTCAACGCAGCCGTCTACCAGCAAGTTTTAGAGCACTTCATGCTTCCTGCTGCTGACCTGCTCTATGGAGATGGAGATTTCAAGTTCCAACAGGACTTGGCGCCTGCACACAGCGCAAAATCTACCCGTGCCTGGTTTACGGACCATGGTATTTCTGTTCTAAATTGGCCCGCCAACTCCCCTGACCTTAGCCCCATAGAAAATCTGTGGGGTATTGTGAAAAGGAAGATGCAGAATGCCAGACCCAAAAACGCAGAAGAGTTGAAGGCCACTATCAGAGCAACCTGGGCTCTCATAACACCTGAGCAGTGCCAGAAACTCATCGACTCCATGCCACGCCGCATTAACGCAGTAATTGAGGCAAAAGGAGCTCCAACCAAGTATTGAGTATTGTACATGCTCATATTTTTCATTTTCATACTTTTCAGTTGGCCAACATTTCTAAAAATCCCTTTTTTGTATTAGCCTTAAGTAATATTCTAATTTTGTGACACACGGAATTTTGGATTTTCATTTGTTGCCACTTCAAATCATCAAAATTAAATGAAATAAACATTTGAATGCATCAGTCTGTGTGCAATGAATAAATATCATGTACAAGTTACACCTTTTGAATGCAATTACTGAAATAAATCAAGTTTTTCAAAATATTCTAATTTACTGGCTTTTACCTGTATATGTTGGTTTTTTTTTTTACAAAAAAATGTGTATTAATAGCACATGTTTTGTGTTGACGATAAATTAAACGGCATTAAAATCGATGGAGAAATAACCAAGTTATGATTCTTTTTCGGCATACATCGCATTGTATTGTATTGCCTCAAATGGGAAAGTGGCCCCTACCAAGATGGCCGCCACGTAGGCACGTAGTTAAGAAAGACCGCTACTACAGCGCGCTGACGAAACGGTTTTACTTACAAAAACATTTTGATTTCGGTAACAACGCCATACAAGACAGCACTATATTGTTCATCAAAAACACACCGTCTGGAGGAGCATCATCGATCATTTTGGATAAAAGTGATTTACCACTTCCTCCATTATACCGGAAATGACGATGAAATATGTTTCCGGTTACTATTCTTGGTTTTGTTTTGTTTTCTCTCCTCTTCTTCAACAACACATTTTTTCCTCTTACACCAAGTATGCCCGAATGTGTTTTCTAGTTATTATTTAAGAAAATTAAAAAAAGATTAAACACGAAGCAAAACCCGCTGTAACGCTAACTCCTTGCCAGAAAGTGGCGGTAATGAGCCTAACAAGTTTTAAGAAGAGGGCGAAGAAGAAATATGTCACGTGACCATTGTTAGCTAACACGTTTAATCACACTTTCAACAAGTTTACTGGCACAAAGCTGGCGGTATGTACATTCTTCTTCTTTAAAGTGGTTTTTGTCACAAACATTTGCGTTGGAAAAAATAGGTTGAATTCGCTAATGTATTACCTGAAAAGCTAATAATAGCCACACAGTAGCTTTTACATTTTTTTTTTCGCATTCACTTTTTTATCAAACAAAAACAAACATACCCAATTAATATATGGCGTCTAACACCAAATAGTTTTAAATATTAAAAAGTCAAATAAGCAAATTAAAAGTATACTTAAACTAGATGAGGTGTGAATGCTCCAATGCTGAAGTTAAACTGAAATGCTTTGAATGTTGATTGAAATGGAATTTCCAGGAAAACTGGAATTTGGTTTGGAACTTGGGAAAGTGTTAGTTGGATGAGTGGAATGTGTTGATGTTTGAATAGGTTGAAAATGTGGGAATTGTGCAACTTGGAAAAATGTCCCATTCATTTCAATGGGAACTTCCTGGAAATTGGGGGATTTTTGGAAAAGAAGGATTTTTCAGAAAATGATTAGGAGCATGAATGTCTTGAATGAGCTGAATTGGTTGGTGTTGGAATTGTTTAAATCGGGCAAGAAAAGTTGAAGTAGTAAATGGTATTAGGGAATTTCGGGAAAATCTGGAATTTTTTTGAACTTGGAAAAAGGGTAGTTTGAATTTCCAGAACGGTTTGAAGAATGTGGGAATTGTGGAAGTTTGGAAAATGGCCAATTCATCTCGAATGGGGAAAATGCAAAAAAATAAATAAAGGGAATTATGGGAAATCCGGGAATTTTTTTTTGGAATTGTTAAAGTAGATCACACAATTCCTGAACAGGTGGAATATTTAGAAGTTGGAACAGTTTGAATCAGAGGAAAAATGTGGGAGTTGTGGAACTTTGAAGAATGTTGCATTCATTTCAATGGGAACTTCATTATTAAAAAAGAAAACACATACATCACATACCACCATTTATTTTTAATTAATTAGTATTTTTCAACAATGGCATTTAAAATAAAAATCTGATTAAAATTCTTAGGGATCCAAAAGGCCCGCCAAAAATGTTACAATTGTCAAAAATAAGTCATAAATCAATACATATTATTTGTACTTTTAATGCTTAAATCTCAAGATCAACTTCAGATCCATCTATACGTTTACATTTTTTTTTAGGTTTTATGAAGTTTTGTTAAATAAAACATAGGGTTTTTTTCTATGGAAAACATACAAAATCTGCATTATTTCCCCCCAAAAATATTTCAAAATGAAATGTTTGATGTGAATTGGAGTCTTGGATAGGTCATAATTCATACCACCATTTATTTTTAATTAATTAGTATTTTTCAACAATGACATTTAAAATAAAAATCTGATTAAAATTCTTAGGGATCCAAAAGGCCCGCCAAAAATTTTAAAATTGTCAAAAATAAGTCATAAATCAATATATACTATTTGTACTTTTAACGCTTAAATCTCAAGATCAACTTCAGATCTATCTATACGTTTTAATTTTTTTTAGGTTTTATGCAGTTTTGTTAAATAAAACTTAGGTTTTTTTCTATGGAAAACATACAAAATATACATTATTTTCCCCCAAAAAATATTACAAAGTGAAATATTTGATGTGAAGTCATTGCAGCCATAAATAGGTCAAAATTTATACCACCATTTTAATTTTAATTAATTGTTATTTTTCAACAATAACATTTAAAATAAAAATCTGATTAAAATTCTTAGGGATCCAAAAGGACCGCCAAAAATGTAAAAAATGTAAAAAAAAATTCAAAAATCAATATATATTATTTGTACTTCAAACGCGTAAATCTCAAGATCAACTTCAGATCTATCTATACGTTTGAATTTTTTTTAGGTTTTATGCAGTTTTGTTAAATAAAACTTTGTTTTTTTTCTATGGAAAACATACAAAATATGCATTATTTTCCCCCAAAAAATATTTCAAAATGAAATATTTGATGTGAAGGAATTGGAGCCTTAAATAGGTCAAAATTCATACCACCATTTAATTTTAATTAATTATTATTTTTCAACAATGACATTTAAAATAAAAATCGGATTAAATTTCTTAGAGATCCAAAAATCTTTTTAAAATTGTCAAAAATAAGTCATAAATCAATATATACTATTTGTACTTTTAACGCTTAAATCTCAAGATCAACTTCAGATCCATCTATACGTTTTAATTTTTTTTAGGTTTTATGCAGTTTTGTTAAATAAAACATCGGGTTTTTTTTTCTATGGAAAACATACAAAATATGCATTATTTCCCCCCAAAAATATTTCAAAATGAAATACTTGATGTGAAGTAATTGGAGTCTTGGATAGGTCATAATTCATACCACCATTTATTTTTAATTAATTATTATTTTTCAACAATGACATTTAAAATAAAAATCTGATTAAAATTCTTAGGGATCCAAAACATTTTTTTAAATTGTCAAAAATAAGTCATAAATCAATATATACTATTTGTACTTTTAACGCTTAAATCTCAAGATCAACTTCAGATCTATCTATACGTTTTAATTTTTTTTAGGTTTTATGCAGTTTTGTTAAAGAAAACATCGTTTTTTTTTTCTATGGAAAACATACAAAATATGCATTATTTCCCCCAAAAAATATTTCAAAATGAAATATTTGACGTGAAGTAATTGGAGTCTTGGATAGGTCATAATTCATACCACCATTTATTTTTAATTAATTATTATTTTTCAACAATGACATTTAAAATAAAAATCTGATTAAAATTCTTAGGGATCCAAAAGGCCTGCCAAAAATTTTAAAATTGTCAAAAATAAGTCATAAATCAATATATATTATTTGTACTTTTAACGCTTAAATCTCAAGATCAACTTCAGATCTATCTATACGTTTGAATTTTTTTTAGGTTTTATGCAGTTTTGTTAAATAAAACTTTGTTTTTTTTCTATGGAAAACATACAAAATATGCATTATTTTCCCCAAAAAAATATTTCAAAATGAAATATTTGATGTGAAGGAATTGGAGCCTTAAATAGGTCAAAATTCATACCACCATTTAATTTTAATTAATTATTATTTTTCAACAATGACATTTAAAATAAAAATCAGATTAAAATTCTTAGGGATCCAAAAGGACCGCCAAAAATAAAAAAAAGAAGTAGTCATAAATCAATAGATATTATTTGTACTTTTAACGCTTAAATCTCAAGATCAACTTCAGATCTATCTATACGTTTGAATTTTTTTTAGGTTTTATGCAGTTTTGTTAAATAAAACTTTGTTTTTTTTCTATGGAAAACATACAAAATATGCATTATTTTCCCCCAAAAAATATTTCAAAATGAAATATTTGATGTGAAGGAATTGGAGCCTTAAATAGGTCAAAATTCATACCACCATTTAATTTTAATTAATTATTATTTTTCAACAATGACATTTAAAATAAAAATCGGATTAAATTTCTTAGAGATCCAAAAATCTTTTTAAAATTGTCAAAAATAAGTCATAAATCAATATATACTATTTGTACTTTTAACGCTTAAATCTCAAGATCAACTTCAGATCTATCTATACGTTTTAATTTTTTTTAGGTTTTATGCAGTTTTGTTAAATAAAACTTAGGTTTTTTTCTATGGAAAACATACAAAATATACATTATTTTCCCCAAAAAAATATTACAAAGTGAAATATTTGATGTGAAGTAATTGCAGCCATAAATAGGTCAAAATTTATACCACCATTTTAATTTTAATTAATTGTTATTTTTCAACAATAACATTTAAAATAAAAATCTGATTAAAATTCTTAGGGATCCAAAAGGACCGCCAAAAATTTAAAAAATGTCAAAAAAAATTCAAAAATCAATATATATTATTTGTACTTCAAACGCGTAAATCTCAAGATCAACTTCAGATCTATCTATACGTTTGAATTTTTTTTAGGTTTTATGCAGTTTTGTTAAATAAAACTTTGTTTTTTTTCTATGGAAAACATACAAAATATGCATTATTTTCCCCCAAAAAATATTTCAAAATGAAATATTTGATGTGAAGGAATTGGAGCCTTAAATAGGTCAAAATTCATACCACCATTTAATTTTAATTAATTATTATTTTTCAACAATGACATTTAAAATAAAAATCTGATTACAATTCTTAGGATCCAAAACATTTTTTTTAATTGTCAAAAATAAGTCATAAATCAATATATACTATTTGTACTTTTAACGCTTAAATCTCAAGATCAACTTCAGATCTATCTATACGTTTTAATTTTTTTTTAGGTTTTATGCAGTTTTGTTAAATAAAACTTAGGTTTTTTTCTATGGAAAACATACAAAATATGCATTATTTTCCCCCAAAAAATATTTCAAAATGAAATATTGGATGTGAAGTAATTGGAGCCTTAAATAGGTCAAAATTCATACCACCATTTAATTTTACTTAATTGTTATTTTTCAACAATAACATTTAAAATAAAAATCTGATTAAAATTCTTAGGGATCCAAAAGGACCGCCAAAAATTTAAAAAATGTCAAAAAAAATTCAAAAATCAATATATATTATTTGTACTTCAAACGCGTAAATCTCAAGATCAACTTCAGATCTATCTATACGTTTGAATTTTTTTTAGGTTTTATGCAGTTTTGTTAAATAAAACTTTGTTTTTTTTCTATGGAAAACATACAAAATAAGCATTATTTTCCCCCCAAAAAATATTTCAAAATGAAATATTTGATGTGAAGGAATTGGAGCCTTAAATAGGTCAAAATTCATACCACCATTTAATTTTAATTAATTATTATTTTTCAACAATGACATTTAAAATAAAAATCGGATTAAATTTCTTAGAGATCCAAAAATCTTTTTAAAATTGTCAAAAATAAGTCATAAATCAATATATACTATTTGTACTTTTAACGCTTAAATCTCAAGATCAACTTCAGATCCATCTATACGTTTTAATTTTTTTAGGTTTTATGCAGTTTTGTTAAATAAAACATCGTTTTTTTTTTCTATGGAAAACATACAAAATATGCATTATTTCCCCCCAAAAATATTTCAAAATGAAATACTTGATGTGAAGTAATTGGAGTCTTGGATAGGTCATAATTCATACCACCATTTATTTTTAATTAATTATTATTTTTCAACAATGACATTTAAAATAAAAATCTGATTTAAAATTCTTAGGGATCCAAAAGGCCCGCCAAAATTTTAAAATTGTCAATAATAAGTCATAAATCAATATGTATTATTTGTACTTTTAATGCTTAAATCTCAAGATCAACTTCAAATCTATCTATACGTTTTAATTTTTTTTAGGTTTTATGCAGTTTTGTTAAATAAAACTTAGGTTTTTTTCTATGGAAAACATACAAAATATACATTATTTTCCCCAAAAAAATATTACAAAGTGAAATATTTGATGTGAAGTAATTGCAGCCTTAAATAGGTCAAAATTAATTCCACCATTTAATTTTAATTAATTATTATTTTTCAACAATGACATTTAAAATAAAAATCGGATTAAATTTCTTAGGGATCCAAAAGGACCGCCAAAAAAAAAAAAAAAAGTCATAAATCAATATATATTATTTGTACTTCAAACGCGTAAATCTCAAGATCAACTTCAGATCTATCTATACGTTTGAATTTTTTTTTAGGTTTTATGCAGTTTTACCACCATTTAATTTTAATTAATTATTATTTTTCAACAATGACATTTAAAATAAAAATCTGATTACATTTCTTAGGGATCCAAAAATCTTTTTAAAATTGTCAAAAATAAGTCATAAATCAATATATACTATTTGTACTTTTAACGCTTAAATCTCAAGATCAACTTCAGATCTATCTGTCGATTATACGTTTACATTTTTTTAAGTTTTATGCAGTTTTGTTAAATAAAACATCGTTTTTTTTTTCTATGGAAAACATACAAAATATGCATTATTTCCCCCAAAAAATATTTAAAAATGAAATATTTGACGTGAAGTAATTGGAGTCTTGGATAGGTCATAATTCATACCACCATTTATTTTTAATTAATTAGTATTTTTCAACAATGACATTTAAAATAAAAATCTGATTAAAATTCTTAGGGATCCAAAAGGCCCGCCAAAAATTTTAAAATTGTCAAAAATAAGTCATAAGTCAATATATATTATTTGTACTTTTAATGCTTAAATCTCTAGATCAACTTCAGATCTATCTATACGTTTGAATTTTTTTTAGGTTTTATGCAGTTTTGTTAAACAAAACTTTTTTTTTTCTTTGGAAAACATACAAAATATGCATTATTTTCCCCCAAAAAATATTTCAAAATGAAATATTTGATGTGAAGGAATTGGAGCCTTAAATAGGTCCAAATTCATACCAACATTTAATTTTAATTAATTATTATTTTTCAACAATGACATTTAAAATAAAAATCTGATTAAAATTCTTAGGGATCCAACTTTTTTTTTTTAATTGTCAAAAATAAGTCATATTTGTACTTTTAACGCTTAAATCTCAAGATCAACTTCAAATCTATCTGTCAATTATACGTTTACATTTTTTTAAGTTTTATGCAGTTTTGTTAAATAAAAAGTAGTTTTTTTTTCTATGGAAAACATACAAAATATGCATTATTTCCCCCAAAAAATATTTCAAAATGAAATACTTGATGTGAAGTAATTGGAGTCTTGGATAGGTCATAATTCATACCACCATTTATTTTTAATTAATTAGTATTTTTCAACAATGACATTTAAAATAAAAATCTGATTAAAATTCTTAGGGATCCAAAAGGCCCGCCAAAAATTTTAAAATTGTCAAAAATAAGTCATAAGTCAATATATATTATTTGTACTTTTAATGCTTAAATCTCTAGATCAACTTCAGATCTATCTATACGTTTTAATTTTTTTTAGGTTTTATGCAGTTTTGTTAAATAAAACTTAGGTTTTTTTCTATGGAAAACATACAAAATATACATTATTTTCCCCCAAAAAATATTACAAAGTGAAATATTTGATGTGAAGTAATTGCAGCCTTAAATAGGTCAAAATTCATACCACCATTTAATTTTAATTAATTATTATTTTTCAACAATAACATTTAAAATAAAAATCTGATTAAAATTCTTAGGGATCCAAAAGGACCGCCAAAAATTTAAAAAATGTCCAAAAAAAATTCAAAAATCAATATATATTATTTGTACTTCAAACGCGTAAATCTCAAGATCAACTTCAGATCTATCTATACGTTTGAATTTTTTTTAGGTTTTATGCAGTTTTGTTAAATAAAACTTTGTTTTTTTTTATGGAAAACATACAAAATATGCATTATTTCCCCCAAAAAATATTTCAAAATGAAATATTTGACGTGAAGTAATTGGAGTCTTGGATAGGTCATAATTCATACCACCATTTATTTTTAATTAATTATTATTTTTCAACAATGACATTTAAAATAAAAATATGATTAAAATTCTTAGGGATCCAAAACATTTTTTTAAATTGTCAAAAATAAGTCATAAATCAATATATACTATTTGTACTTTTAACGCTTAAATCTCAAGATCAACTTCAGATCTATCTATACGTTTTAATTTTTTTTAGGTTTTATGCAGTTTTGTTAAATAAAACTTTGTTTTTTTTTTATGGAAAACATACAAAATATGCATTATTTCCCCAAAAAAATATTTCAAAATGAAATATTTGACGTGAAGTAATTGGAGTCTTGGATAGGTCATAATTCATACCACCATTTATTTTTAATTAATTATTATTTTTCAACAATGACATTTAAAATAAAAATCTGATTAAAATTCTTAGGGATCCAAAACATTTTTTTAAATTGTCAAAAATAAGTCATAAATCAATATATACTATTTGTACTTTTAACGCTTAAATCTCAAGATCAACTTCAGATCTATCTATACGTTTTAATTTTTTTTAGGTTTTATGCAGTTTTGTTAAATAAAACTTAGGTTTTTTTCTATGGAAAACATACAAAATATACATTATTTTCCCCCAAAAAATATTACAAAGTGAAATATTTGATGTGAAGTAATTGGAGCCTTAAATAGGTCAAAATTCATACCACCGTTTAATTTTAATTAATTATTATTTTTCAACAATGACATTTAAAATAAAAATCAGATTAAAATTCTTAGGGGTCCAAAAGGACCGCCAAAAATTTAAAAAATGTCAAAAAAAATTCAAAAATCAATATATATTATTTGTACTTCAAACGCGTAAATCTCAAGATCAACTTCAGATCTATCTATACGTTTTAATTTTTTTTAGGTTTTATGCAGTTTTGTTAAATAAAACTTAGGTTTTTTTCTATGGAAAACATACAAAATATACATTATTTTCCCCAAAAAAATATTACAAAGTGAAATATTTGATGTGAAGTAATTGCAGCCATAAATAGGTCAAAATTTATACCACCATTTTAATTTTAATTAATTGTTATTTTTCAACAATAACATTTAAAATAAAAATCTGATTAAAATTCTTAGGGATCCAAAAGGACCGCCAAAAATTTAAAAAATGTCAAAAAAATTCAAAAATCAATATATATTATTTGTACTTTTAACGCTTAAATCTCAAGATCAACTTCAGATCTATCTATACGTTTGAATTTTTTTTAGGTTTTATGCAGTTTTGTTAAATAAAACTTTATTTTTTTTCTATGGAAAACATACAAAATATGCATTATTTTCCCCAAAAAAATATTTCAAAATGAAATATTTGACGTGAAGTAATTGGAGTCTTGGATAGGTCAAAATTCATACCACCATTTAATTTTAATTAATTATTATTTTTCAACAATGACATTTAAAATAAAAATCTGATTAAAATTCTTAGGGATCCAAAACATTTTTTTAAATTGTCAAAAATAAGTCATAAATCAATATATACTATTTGTACTTTTAACGCTTAAATCTCAAGATCAACTTCAGATCCATCTATACGTTTTAATTTTTTTTAGGTTTTATGCAGTTTTGTTAAATAAAACTTAGGTTTTTTTCTATGGAAAACATACAAAATATACATTATTTTCCCCCAAAAAATATTACAAAGTGAAATATTTGATGTGAAGTAATTGCAGCCTTAAATAGGTCAAAATTCATACCACCGTTTAATTTTAATTAATTATTATTTTTCAACAATGACATTTAAAATAAAAATCAGATTAAAATTCTTAGGGATCCAAAAGGACCGCCAAAATACAAAAAACTGTCAAAAAAAGTCATAAATCAGTACATATTATTTGTACTTTAAACACGTAAATCTCAAGATCAACTTCAGATCTATCTATACGTTTTAATTTTTTTTAGGTTTTATGCAGTTTTGTTAAACAAAACTTTTTTTTTTCTTTGGAAAACATACAAAATATGCATTATTTTCTTCCAAAAAATATTTCAAAATGAAATATTTGATGTGAAGGAATTGGAGCCTTAAATAGGTCAAAAATCATACTACCATTTAATTTTAATTAATTATTATATTTCAACAATGACATTTAAAATAAAAATCTGATAAAAAATTTTTAGGGATCCAACTTTTTTTTTTTTTATTGTCAAAAATAAGTCATAAATCAATATATACTATTTGTACTTTTAACACTTAAATCTCAAGATCAACTTCAGATCTATCTGTCGATTATACATTTACATTTTTTTAAGTTTTATGCAGTTTTGTTAAATAAAAAGTAGTTTTTTTTTCTATGGAAAACATACAAAATATGCATTATTTCCCCCAAAAAATATTTCAAAATGAAATATTTGACGTGAAGTAATTGGAGTCTTGGATAGGTCATAATTCATACCACCATTTATTTTTAATTAATTAGTATTTTTCAACAATGGCATTTAAAATAAAAATCTGATTAAAATTCTTAGGGATCCAAAAGGCCCGCCAAAAATTTTAAAATTGTCAAAAATAAGTCATAAATCAGTATATATTATTTGTACTTTTAATGCTTAAATCTCTAGATCAACTTCAGATCTATCTATACGTTTACATTTTTTTAGGTTTTATGCAGTTTTGTTAAATAAAACTTAGGTTTTTTTCTATGGAAAACATACAAAATATACATTATTTTCCCCCAAAAAATATTACAAAGTGAAATATTTGATGTGAAGTAATTGCAGCCTTAAATAGGTCAAAATTCATACCACCGTTTAATTTTAATTAATAATTAATTTTTCAACAATGACATTTAAAATAAAAATCAGATAAAAATTCTTAGGGATCCAAAAGGACCGCCAAAAATAAAAATAAAATGTCAAAAATAAGTCATAAATCAATATATATTATTTTTACTTTTAACGCTTAAATCTCAAGATCAACTTCAGATCTATCTATACGTTTTAATTTTTTTTTAGGTTTTATGCAGTATTGTTAAACAAAACTTTTTTTTTTTATATGGAAAACATACAAAATATGCATTATTTTCCCCAAAAAATATTTCAAAATGAAATATTTGATGTGAAGGAATTGGAGCCTTAAATAGGTCAAAATTCATACTACCATTTAATTTTAATGAATTATTATTTTTCAACAATGACATTTAAAATAAAAATCTGATTAAAATTCTTAGGGATCCAAAACATTTTTTTAAATTGTCAAAAATAAGTCATAAATCAATATATACTATTTGTACTTTTAACGCTTAAATCTCAACATCAACTTCAGATCTATCTATCGATTATACGTTTACATTTTTTTAGGTTTTATGCAGTTTTGTTAAATAAAACATAGTTTTTTTTTCTATGGAAAACATACAAAATATGCATTATTCCCAAAAATATTTCAAAATGAAATATTTGATGTGAAGTAATTGGAGTCTTGGATAGGTCATAATTCATACCACCATTTATTTTTAATTAATTAGTATTTTTCAACAATGACATTTAAAATAAAAATCTGATTTAAAATTCTTAGGGATCCAAAAGGCCCGCCAAAATTTTAAAATTGTCAATAATAAGTCATAAATCAATATATATTATTTGTACTTTTAATGCTTAAATCTCAAGATCAACTTCAAATCTATCTATACGTTTTAATTTTTTTTAGGTTTTATGCAGTTTTGTTAAATAAAACTTAGGTTTTTTTCTATGGAAAACATACAAAATATACATTATTTTCCCCAAAAAAATATTACAAAGTGAAATATTTGATGTGAAGTAATTGCAGCCTTAAATAGGTCAAAATTAATTCCACCATTTTAATTTTAATTAATTATTATTTTTCAACAATAACATTTAAAATAAAAATCTGATTAAAATTCTTAGGGATCCAAAAGGACCGCCAAAAAAAAAAAAAAAAGTCATAAATCAATATATATTATTTGTACTTCAAACGCGTAAATCTCAAGATCAACTTCAGATCTATCTATACGTTTGAATTTTTTTTTAGCTTTTATGCAGTTTTACCACCATTTAATTTTAATTAATTATTATTTTTCAACAATGACATTTAAAATAAAAATCTGATTAAATTTCTTAGGGATCCAAAAATCTTTTTAAAATTGTCAAAAATAAGTCATAACTCAATATATACTATTTGTACTTTTAACGCTTAAATCTCAAGATCAACTTCAGATCTATCTGTCGATTATACGTTTACATTTTTTTTAAGTTTTATGCAGTTTTGTTAAATAAAACTTAGTTTTTTTTTCTATGGAAAACATACAAAATATGCATTATTTCTCCCAAAAAATATTTAAAAATGAAATATTTGACGTGAAGTAATTGGAGTCTTGGATAGGTCATAATTCATACCACCATTTATTTTTAATTAATTAGTATTTTTCAACAATGACATTTAAAATAAAAATCTGATTAAAATTCTTAGGGATCCAAAAAGCCCGCCAAAAATTTTAAAATTGTCAAAAATTAGTCATAAATCAATATATATTATTTGTACTTTTAACGCTTAAATCTCTAGATCAACTTCAGATCTATCTATACGTTTTAATTTTTTTTAGGTTTTATGCAGTTTTGTTAAATAAAACTTAGGTTTTTTTCTATGGAAAACATACAAAATATACATTATTTTCCCCCAAAAAATATTACAAAGTGAAATATTTGATGTGAAGTAATTGCAGCCTTAAATAGGTCAAAATTCATACCACCGTTTAATTTTAATTAATTATTATTTTTCAACAATGACATTTAAAATAAAAATCAGATTAAAATTTTTAGGGATCCAAAAGGACCGCCAAAAATTAAAAAATTGTCAAAAAAGTCATAAATCAGTATATATTATTTGTACTTTAAACGCTTAAATCTCAAGATCAACTTCAGATCTATCTATACGTTTGAATTTTTTTTAGGTTTTATGCAGTTTTGTTAAATAAAACTTTGTTTTTTTTCTATGGAAAACATACAAAATATGCATTATTTTCCCCCCAAAAATATTTCAAAATGAAATATTTGATGTGAAGGAATTGGAGCCTTAAATAGGTCTAAATTCATACCACCATTTAATTTGAATTAATTATTATTTTTCAACAATGACATTTAAAATAAAAATCTGATTAAAATTCTTAGGGATCCAACTTTTTTTTTTTAAATGTCAAAAATAAGTCATAAATCAATATATACTATTTGTACTTTTAACACTTAAATCTCAAGATCAACTTCAGATCTATCTGTCGATTATACGTTTACATTTTTTTAAGTTTTATGCAGTTTTGTTAAATAAAAAGTAGGTTTTTTTTCTATGGAAAACATACAAAATATGCATTATTTCCCCCAAAAAATATTTCAAAATGAAATACTTGATGTGAAGTAATTGGAGTCTTGGATAGGTCATAATTCATACCACCATTTATTTTTAATTAATTAGTATTTTTCAACAATGACATTTAAAATAAAAATCTGATTAAAATTCTTAGGGATCCAAAAGGACCGCCAAAAATTTGGGAAATTTTCTTTGCGGGCCCTAATAAAGTCCATTCTATTCTATTCTATTGACACGGCCGGACTAATAATGGATGGCTAAAGTAGCTACCAATCCGAATGAATTGCAATGAAATGATAAATGGAGCTGGACGGAGGAGAGGGAAGTCTGGGCTTGGCGAGCCCACCTCGACTAAGCGGGAAAGGAAAGAAGATGGATGGATGCATGATGATGAACAAAATAAGTAGTTTCATCATGGATGTTTGCTCTTTAAAACGTACGCTAATGAAGAAGCCGAGGACTAACATGCTGGTTATTAATAACCGCTCGCTAGAAGGAACAACTTCCTCTTCAACACATGTGAACTTGTGTTGCATCCATAAGTACCTCCACTTAGGAGAACTTGCAAAGTGCGTTTCCATTACTCTTCGGCGAGGCCCGGGTCCTGATTGGCAGAATGCGGCGTGCACTCTGCTTTGTAGCGCCGCCGCGTCCAAGTCTTCAATCTGGACAGGAAAGAAACCATTAGACTCCTAATGGGGGAACATTTTTCAATCACCGTTCACCTGTGTAATGTCTTCACTTCCAGAACATTCCCACCCCTGGGGAGGCGTGCCTGCCTTCAAAGCAGGGGTGTATTAATAATGCAAGAATGCCTTTATTCTTGGAGCTGGATCGTGCGGAGAACTCTTTGGGATATCGCCAAGCCGTCAGCTTAGAAACTTTTAATGGACGTAAAACATTTGAAGGTGTAAACATAGAAAGTAGCAAAAAGCTGGCATAAAACGTTAACATGCTATCATAAGAGAAGATAGCAAAGATGTTAGCATGCTAGCGTTCTCACAAGTATAGTACAGCTAACCGAGTAGAAAAGTCCATGATTGATTAGGTTTAAACGCACAAAATTAGCTAAAACGCTAGCATACAACATTAGCACGCTAACATTCTTCATACTTGGTCAAACGTACCGAGTAGAAAAGTCCATGATTGATTAGGTTTAAAGGCAGAAAATTAGCTAAAAAGCTAGCATACAACATTAGCACGCTAACATTTTTCATACTTGGTCGAACGGACCGAGTAGAAAAGTCCATGATTGATTAGGTTCAAACGCACAAAAATAGATAAAAAGCTAGCATACAACATTAGCATGCTAGCGTTCTCTAAATTAGCTCAATAAGCCAGCACTTTAATGTTAGCGTGCTAGCGTTCTCACAAGTATAGTACAGTTAACCGAGTAGAAAAGTCCATGATTGATTAGGTTTGAACGCAGAAAATTAGCTAAAAAGCTAGCATACAACATTAGCACGTTAACATTTTTCATACTTGGTCGAACGGACCGAGTAGAAAAGTCCATGATTGATTAGGTTCAAACGCACAAAAATAGATAAAAAGCTAGCATACAACATTAGCATGCTAACGTTCTCAAAATTAGCTCAATAAGCCAGCACTTTAATGTTAGCATGCTAGCGTTCTCACAATTATAGTACAGTTAACCGAGTAGAAAAGTCCATGATTGATTAGGTTTAAACGCACAAAATTAGCTAAAACGCTAGCATACAACATTAGCACGCTAACATTCTTCATACTTGGTCGAACGTACCGAGTAGAAAAGTCCATGATTGATTAGGTTTAAAGGCAGAAAATTAGCTAAAAAGCTAGCATACAACATTAGCACGCTAAAATTTTTCATACTTGGTCGAACGGACCGAGCGGAAAAGTCCATGATTGATTAGGTTTAAACGCAGAAAATTAGTTAAAAAGCTGGCATACAACATTAGCATGCTAGCGTTCTCTAAATTAGCTCAATAAGTCAGCACTTTAATGTTAGCGTGCTAGCGTTCTCACAAGTATAGTACAGTTAACCGAGTAGAAAAGTTCATGATTGATTAGGTTTGAACGCAGAAAATTAGGTAAAAAACTAGTATACAACATTAGCATGCTAACGTTCTCAAAATTAGCTCAATAAGCCAGCGCTTTAATGTTAGCATGCTAGCGTTCTCACAAGTATAGTACAGTTAACCGAGTAGAAAAGTTCATGATTGATTAGGTTTGAACGCAGAAAATTAGCTAAAAAGCTAGCATACAACATTAGCATGCTAACGTTCTCAAAATTAGCTCAATAAGCCAGCACTTTAATGTTAGCATGCTAGCGTTCTCACAAGTATAGTAAAGTTAACCGAGTAGGTTTAAACGCAGAAAAACTGTTATTGTTGAAAAATAATAATGAATAAAAATCCGTGGTGTTATGAATTATTGACTTAATCAAAGCTCCAATATCTTCACATCAAATATTTCACTTTGTAATGTTTTTTTAGGGGAAAATATTGCAATTTTTTTATGTTTGCCATATAAATAAAACAAGATTTTCTTTGACAAAACTGCATAAAATATTTTTTTTAAATAATAAAAACTTATAATCGACGGATACATCTGAAGTAGATCTTGAGATTTAAGCGTTGAAAGTAAAAAAAAATATTGATATTTGACTTATATTTGACACTTTTTATGAGTGGGACCCTTTTGATCCCTGAGAATTTTAATCGGATATTTTAAACTGTCATTGTTCCAAAAATAATAATGAATTAAAATCAGTGGTATTATGAATTACTGACTTATTTAAGGCTGCAATATTTTCTCATCAAATATTTTACTTTGTAATATTTTGTAGGGGGAATATTGCATTTCTTTGTATGTTTGTCATAAAAATAAAACAAGGTTTTCTTTGACAAAACTACATAAAACTGCGTAAAATATTTAAAAAGAAAATCATAAAAACGTGTAATCGACGGATAGATCTGAAGTAGAACTTGAGATTTAAGCGTTGAAAGTAAAAAAAATATTGATATATGACTTATATTTGACCCTTTTTTTATGAGTGGGACCCTTTTGGATCCCTGAGAATTTTAATCACATTTTTTTAAACTGTTATTGTTCCAAAAATAATAATGAATTAAAATCAGTGGGGTTATGAATTATTGACCTATTTAAGCCTCCAATATCTTCACATCAAATATTCCCCTTTGAACATTTGTAGGGGGAAAATATTGCATTTTTTTGCGTTTTCATCATAAAAAACATGGTTTCCTTTGACAAAAAAAGGCATAAAACATAAAAAAAACAACATAAAAACGTAGAATCGACGGATAGATATGAAGTAGAACTTGAGATTTAAGCGTTGAAAGTAAAACAAATACTGATATTTGACTTATATTTGACACTTTTTTTTATGAGTGGGACCTTTTTGGATCCCTGAGAATTTTAATCACATTTTTTTTAAACTGTCATTGTTCCAAAAATAATAATGAATTAAAATCAGTGGTATTATGAATTACTGACTTATTTAAGGCTGCAATATTTTCTCATCAAATATTTTACTTTGTAATATTTTGTAGGGGGAATATTGCATTTCTTTGTATGTTTGTCATAGAAATAAAACAAGGTAATTCTTTGACAAAACTGCATAAAACTGCGTAAAATATTTTTCAAAAAATCATAAAAACGTGTAATCGACGGATAGATCTGAAGTAGAACTTGAGATTTAAGCGTTGAAAGTAAAAAAATATTGATATAGGACTTATATTTGACCCTTTTTTTATGAGTGGGACCCTTTTGATCCCTGAGAATTTTAATCAGATATTTTAAACTGTCATTGTTCCAAAAATAATAATGAATAAAAATCAGTGGTGTTATGAATTATTGACCTATTTAAGCCTCCAATATCTTCACATCAAATATTCCCCTTTGAACATTTGTAGGGGGAAAATATTGCATTTTTTGCGTTTTCATCATAAAAAACTGGTTTCCTTTGACAAAAAAAGGCATAAAACATTAAAAAAAAAACATAAAAACGTAGAATCGACGGATAGATCTGAAGTAGAACTTGAGATTTAAGCGTTGAAAGTAAAAAAAAATACTGATATTTGACTTATATTTGACACTTTTTTTTATGAGTGGGACCTTTTTGGATCCCTGAGAATTTTAATCACATTTTTTTTAAACTGTCATTGTTCCAAAAATAATAATGAATTAAAATCAGTGGTATTATGAATTACTGACTTATTTAAGGCTGCAATATTTTCTCATCAAATATTTTACTTTGTAATATTTTGTAGGGGGAATATTGCATTTCTTTGTATGTTTGTCATAAAAATAAAACAAGGTTTTCTTTGACAAAACTACATAAAACTGCGTAAAATATTTTTAAAAAAATCATAAAAACGTGTAATCGACGGATAGATCTGAAGTAGAACTTGAGATTTAAGCGTTGAAAGTAAAAAAAATATTGATATATGACTTATATTTGACCCTTTTTTTATGAGTGGGACCCTTTTGATCCCTGAGAATTTTAATCAGATATTTCAAACTGTCATTGTTCCAAAAATAATAATGAATTAAAATCAGTGGTGTTATGAATTATTGACCTATTTAAGCCTCCAATATCTTCACATCAAATATTCCCCTTTGAACATTTGTAGGGGGAAAATATTGCATTTTTTGCGTTTTCATCATAAAAAACATGGTTTCCTTTGACAAAAAAAGGCATAAAACATAAAAAAAACCAACATAAAAACGTAGAATCGACGGATAGATCTGAAGTAGAACTTGAGATTTAAGCGTTGAAAGTAAAAAAAATACTGATATTTGACTTATATTTGACACTTTTTTTTATGAGTGGGACCTTTTTGGATCCCTGAGAATTTTAATCACATTTTTTTTAAACTGTCATTGTTCAAAAAATAATAATGAATTAAAATCAGTGGTATTATGAATTACTGACTTATTTAAGGCTGCAATATTTTCTCATCAAATATTTCACTTTGTAATATTTTGTAGGGGGAATATTGCATTTCTTTGTATGTTTGTCATAAAAATAAAACAAGATTTTCTTTGACAAAACTACATAAAACTGCGTAAAATATTTTTTTTAAAATCATAAAAACGTGTAATCGACGGATAGATCTGAAGTAGAACTTGAGATTTAAGCGTTGAAAGTAAAAAAAATATTGATATATGACTTATATTTGACCCTTTTTTTATGAGTGGGACCCTTTTAACCCTGATAATTTTAATCAGATATTTTAAACTGTCATTGTTCCAAAAATAATAATGAATAAAAATCAGTGGTGTTATGAATTATTGACCTATTTAAGCCTCCAATATCTTCACATCAAATATTCCCCTTTGAACATTTGTAGGGGGAAAATATTGCATTTTTTGCGTTTTCATCATAAAAAACATGGTTTCCTTTGACAAAAAAAGGCATAAAACATTAAAAAAAAACATAAAAACGTAGAATCGACGGATAGATCTGAAGTAGAACTTGAGATTTAAGCGTTGAAAGTTAAAAAAATACTGATATTTGACTTATATTTGACACTTTTTTTTATGAGTGGGACCTTTTTGGATCCCTGAGAATTTTAATCACATTTTTTTTAAACTGTCATTGTTCCAAAAATAATAATGAATTAAAATCAGTGGTGTTATGAATTACTGACTTATTTAAGGCTGCAATATTTTCTCATCAAATATTTCACTTTGTAATATTTTGCAGGGGAAATATTGCATTTCTTTGTATGTTTGTCATAGAAATAAAACAAGATTTTCTTTGACAAAACTACATAAAACTGCGTAAAATATTAAAAAAAAAATCATAAAAACGTGTAATCGACGGATAGATCTGAAGTAGAACTTGAGATTTAAGCGTTGAAAGTAAAAAAAATATTGATATTTGACTTATATTTGACACTTTTTTTATGAGTGGGACCCTTTTGGATCCCTGAGAATTTTAATCACATTTTTTTAAACTGTTATTGTTCCAAAAATAATAATGAATTAAAATCAGTGGTATTATGAATTATTGACCTATTTAAGCCTCCAATATCTTCACATCAAATATTCCCCTTTGAACATTTGTAGGGGGAAAATATTGCATTTTTTGCATTTTCATCATAAAAAACATGGTTTCCTTTGACAAAAAAAGGCATAAAACATTAAAAAAAACCATAAAAACGTAGAATCGACGGATAGATCTGAAGTAGAACTTGAGATTTAAGCATTGAAAGTTAAAAAAATACTGTTATTTGACATATATTTGACACTTTTTTTTATGAGTTGGACCTTTTTGGATCCCTGAGAATTTTAATCACATTTTTTTTAAACTGTCATTGTTCCAAAAATAATAATGAATTAAAATCAGTGGTATTATGAATTACTGACTTATTTAAGGCTGCAATATTTTCTCATCAAATATTTCACTTTGTAATATTTTGCAGGGGAAATATTGCATTTCTTTGTATGTTTGTCATAGAAATAAAACAAGATTTTCTTTGACAAAACTACATAAAACTGCGTAAAATTAAAAAAACAAAATCATAAAAATGTGTAGTCATAAAACTGCGTAAAATATTTAAAAAAAATCATAAAAACGTGTAATCGACGGATAGATCTGAAGTAGAACTTGAGATTTAAGCGTTGAAAGTAAAAAAAAAATATTGATATATGACTTATATTCGACCCTTTTTTTATGAGTGGGACCCTTTTGATCCCTGAGAATTTTAATCACATTTTTTTTAAACTGTTATTGTTAAAAATAAAAATAAAAAATACAAACAAAAGTAGTCAGTGGTGTTATGAATTATTGACCTATTTAAGCCTCCAATATCGTCACATCAAATATTCCACTTTGAACATTTGTAGGGGGAAAATATTGCATTTTTTGCGTTTTCATCATAAAAAACATGGTTTCCTTTGACAAAAAAAGGCATAAAACATTTAAAAAAAACATAAAAACGTAGAATCGACGGATAGATCTGAAGTAGAACTTGAGATTTAAGCGTTGAAAGTTAAAAAAATACTGATATTTGACTTATATTTGACACTTTTTTTTATGAGTTGGACCTTTTTGGATCCCTAAGAATTTTAATCACATTTTTTTAAACTGTTATTGTTCCAAAAATAATAATGAATTAAAATCAGTGGTATTATGAATTACTGACTTATTTAAGGCTGCAATATTTTCTCATCAAATATTTTACTTTGTAATATTTTGTAGGGGGAATATTGCATTTCTTTGTATGTTTGTCATAAAAATAAAACAAGGTTTTCTTTGACAAAACTACATAAAACTGCGTAAAGTATTTTTTTAAAAATCATAAAAACGTGTAATCGACAGATAGATCTGAAGTAGAACTTGAGATTTAAGCGTTGAAAGTAAAAAAAATATTGATATATGACTTATATTTGACCCTTTTTTTATGAGTGGGACCCTTTTAACCCTGAGAATTTTAATCAGATATTTTAAACTGTCATTGTTCAAAAAATAATAATGAATAAAAATCAGTGGTGTTATGAATTATTGACCTATTTAAGCCTCCAATATCTTCACATCAAATATTCCACTTTGAACATTTGTAGGGGGAAAATATTGCATTTTTTGCGTTTTCATCATAAAAAACATGGTTTCCTTTGACAAAAAAAGGTATAAAACATTAAAAAAAAAACATAAAAACGTAGAATCGACGGATAGATCTGAAGTAGAACTTGAGATTTAAGCGTTGAAAGTTAAAAAAATACTGATATTTGACTTATATTTGACACTTTTTTTTTATGAGTGGGACCTTTTTGGATCCCTGAGAATTTTAATCACATTTTTTTTAAACTGTCATTGTTCCAAAAATAATAATGAATTAAAATCAGTGGTATTATGAATTACTGACTTATTTAAGGCTGCAATATTTTCTCATCAAATATTTTACTTTGTAATATTTTGTAGGGGGAATATTGCATTTCTTTGTATGTTTGTCATAAAAATAAAACAAGGTTTTCTTTGACAAAACTACATAAAATTGCGTAAAATATTTAAAAAAATAATAATTTTAGGGGAAAATATTGCATTTTTGTTTATGTTTGCCATATAAATAAAACAAGGTTTTATTTGATAAAACTACATAAAACTGCGTAAAACATAAAAAAACCCATAAAAACTTATAATCGACGGATAGATCTGAAGTAGAACTTGAGATTTAGGTATTGAAAGTTAAAAAAAAATACTCATATATGACTTATATTTGACACTTTTTTTTATGACTGGGACCCTTTTGGATCTCTCAGAATTGTAATCGCTTTTTTTTTTTTAAAACTGTCATTGTTCAAAAAAAAATAATGAATTAAAATCAGCGGTGTTATGAATTATTGACCTATTTAAGCCTCCAATATCTTCACATCAAATATTCCACTTTGAACATTTGTAGGGGGAAAATATTGCATTTTTTGCGTTTTCATCATAAAAAACATGGCTTCCTTTAACAAAAAAAGGCATAAAACATTAAAAAAAACATAAAAACGTAGAATCGACGGATAGATCTGAAGTAGAACTTGAGATTTAAGCGTTGAAAGTTAAAAAAAATACTGATATTTGACTTATATTTGACACTTTTTTTTATGAGTGGGACCTTTTTGGATCCCTGAGAATTTTAATCACATTTTTTTTAAACTGTCATTGTTCCAAAAATAATAATGAATTAAAATCAGTGGTATTATGAATTACTGACTTATTTAAGGCTGCAATATTTTCTCATCAAATATTTCACTTTGTAATATTTTGTAGGGGGAATATTGCATTTCTTTGTATGTTTGTCATAAAAATAAAACAAGGTTTTCTTTGACAAAACTACATAAAACTGCGTAAAATATTTTAAAAAAAAATCATAAAAACGTGTAATCGACGGATAGATCTGAAGTAGAACTTGAGATTTAAGCGTTGAAAGTAAAAAAAATATTGACATATGACTTATATTTGACCCTTTTTTTATGAGTGGGACCCTTTTAACCTCCAATATCTTCACATCAAATATTCCCCTTTGAACATTTGTAGGGGGAAAATATTGCATTTTTTGCGTTTTCATCATAAAAAACATGGTTTCCTTTGACAAAAAAAGGTATAAAACATTAAAAAAACAACATAAAAACGTAGAATCGACGGATAGATCTGAAGTAGAACATGAGATTTAAGCGTTGAAAGTTAAAAAAAATACTGATATTTGACTTATATTTGACACTTTTTTTTATGAGTGGGACCTTTTTGGGTCCCTGAGAATTTTAATCACATTTTTTTTAAACTGTCATTGTTCCAAAAATAATAATGAATTAAAATCAGTGGTATTATGAATTACTGACTTATTTAAGGCTGCAATATTTTCTCATCAAATATTTCACTTTGTAATATTTTGTAGGGGGAATATTGCATTTCTTTGTATGTTTGTCATAGAAATAAAACAAGGTTTTCTTTGACAAAACTACATAAAACTGCGTAAAATATTTTAAAAAAAATCATAAAAACGTGTAATCGACGGATAGATCTGAAGTAGAACTTGAGATTTAAGCGTTTAAAGTTAAAATGATATTGATATATGACTTATATTTGACACTTTTTTATGAGTGGGACCCTTTTGGATCCCTGAGAATTTTAATCACATTTTTTTAAAGCTGTTATTGTTAAAAATAAATAAATAATACAAACAAAAATAGTCAGTGGTGTTATGAATTATTGACCTATTTAAGCCTCCAATATCTTCACATCAAATATTCCCCTTTGAACATTTGTAGGGGGAAAATATTGCAATTTTTGCCTTTTATCATAAAAAACATGGCTTCCTTTGACAAAAAAAAGGTATAAAACATTAAAAAAAAAAATTAAACTACACATCAACGGATAATTTTGATGTACATTTTTTAGATATTTAACCTTTTGGGTCCCCGGGACCCTTAACGTGAACCATAATGTTATTCATATTGTAGCGGTTCTCAAAATGAAAAAAGTCAAAAAGTGTAAAAAGTTTGTATGTTGTTCATCCTCACCGCCTGAAAGATGAGTGACAGCAACATTTGATGTAGCGTGTTGCTTCAAGTTGACATACCACATGAATGACCACCATGAAGACTAATATGGCGGCAAATTGCAGACGCGCTTATCTTCTTGTAATGTGGTTTTTTTTTTCCTCTAATCACCAGCCATCTCCCGGGAAACTCCTTGGCTGGGAACCTGCTCCCCCTCTCCGTCTTCCCCGCTGACATTCCTCCACCCTGACTCACCTTCGCTTGACGCCATGAAGGTGATTTCTTTCGTGAGCCCTCCCTCATTCTGTGAAACTTCTACAAGACTTTGACCGAGCCAAACCACAACAAAGAAGGCTAAATGCTAACTATATTAGCAAACATATCTCTCTGAGGTGTGTACTTAAAAAGATGTTTGAAAAATGCTGGCATGCTAATGTTAGCATGTATCAAGTCCTAAAATATGACTAAGGTATACACCTGCTAAATTAGCAAAAAAAGCTAGCATGCTAATGTTAACATGCTAAAATGCTAACTGTAACACATATCACTCTGAGGTGTGTACCTAAAAAAAAATTTGAAAATTGCTGGCATGCTAATGTTAGCATGTATCAAGCCCTTAAAATATGACTGAGGTGTACACCTGCTAAATTAGCAAAACGTTTAGCGTGCTAATGTTAACATGCTAAAATGCTAACTATAACACATATCACTCTGAGGTGTGTACCTAAAAAAAAATTGAAAATTGCTGGTATGCTAATGTTAGCATGTATCAAGCCCTTAAAATATGACTGAGGTGTACACCTGCTAAATTAGCAAAACATTTAGCATGCTAATGTTAACATGCTAAAATGCTAATTTAAACACATATCACTCTGTGTGTACCTAAAATATGTTTGAAAAATTCTGGCAGGGTAATGTTAGCATGTATCTAGTCCTAAAATATGACTGAGGTGTACATCTGCTAAATTAGCAAAACATTTAGCATGCTAATGTGAACATGCTAAAATGCTAATTTAAACACATATCACTCTGTGTGTACCTAAAAAATGTTTGAAAAATTCTGGCATGCTAATGTTAGCATGTATGAAGTCCTCAAATATGACTAAGGTGTACACCTGCTAAATTAGCAAAAAAGCTAGCATGCTAATGTTAACATGCTAAAATGCTAACTTAAACACATATCACTCTGTGTGTATCTAAAAAATGTTTGAAAAATTCTGGCATGCTATTGTTAGCATGTATCGAGGTGTACATCTGCTAAATTAGCAAAACATTTAGCATGCTAATGTTAACATGCTAAAATGCTAACTGTAACACATAACACTGAGGTGTGTACCTAAAAAGATGTTTGAAAAATGCTGGCATGCTAATGTTAGCATGTATCAAGTCCTAAAATATGACTGAGGTGTACATCTGGTAAATTAGCAAAAAAGCTAGCATGATAATGTTAAAATGCTAACTGTAACACATAACACTCTGAGGTGTGTACCTAAAAAAATGTTTGAAAAATGCTGGCATGCTAATGTTAGCATGTATCAAGTCCTAAAATATGACTGAGGTGCACACCTGCTAAATTAGCAAAACGTTTAGCATGCTAATGTGAACATGCTAAAATGCTAACTGTAACACATAACACTGTGAGGTGTGTACCTAAAAAGATGTTTGAAAAATGCTGGCATGCTAATGTTAGCATGTATCAAGTCCTAAAATATGACTGAGGTGTACATCTGGTAAATTAGCAAAAAAGCTAGCATGATAATGTTAAAATGCTAACTGTAACACATATCACTTTGAGGTGTGTACCTAAAAATGTTTGAAAAATGCTGGCATGCTAATGTTAGCATGTATCAAGTCCTAAAATATGACTAAGGTATACACCTGCTAAATTAGCAAAAAAAAGCTAGCGTGCTAATGTTAACATGCTAAAATGCTAATTTAAACACATATCACTCTGTGTGTACCTAAAAAAATGTTTGAAAAATGCTGGCATGCTAATGTTAGCATGTATCAAGCCCTTAAAATATGACTGAGGTGTACACCTGCTAAATTAGCAATACATTTAGCATGCGTATGTTAACATGTTAAAATGCTAACTGTAACACATAACACTCTGAGGTGTGTACCCAAAAAACCTCACCAGAGCCACCTGGTGGGCTGCAGTTAAGTTGGCACGCTCGTTAGCCAAAGCACAGGTGCAACCGTAGTGATGCCGACTCGGCTATTTTGAGGAACCAAGACATATCTTCCCATAACTTTTGTAATGTTGATGCATGCCAAAGCAACAGAGGGCGCTATAAGCACATTTCATATCTGTAAATCCAGTGAATACCATACAGTATATTTGCCCTTCAGAGTTCATGACTAGGGGTGGGTTAGGGTTAGGGTTAGGGTTAGGGTTAGGGTTAGGGCTAACCCTAACCCTAACCCTAACCCTAACCCTAACCCTAACCCTGGGTTGAAATAAGTTTTTTCAGTCTTCTTTTTCTAATAAATGCACATCATTGACATTGAAATTGCTCTTTAAATATGTGTGCATTTATAGAAAAAATATGATGAAAATATATAATTAAATAAATAAATAAAATAGAAATAAATAAAAAAATCATAAAACTCAAATAAAAAAATTAACATTTCTTAACATAAACACAATCAAATAAAAAAGAAAGAAAACACTTGGATTATTGCCACCACACACACTATTGCTCTTATGTGCGCTCTATTGTGCAGTAATCGAGTAATCTATTGATTTGTTTGTTCGATTAATCGAGTAATCGGATAAAACACTTTCTAGCCTCGATGCGTATTCTAGGGGAAATAGATAAAATAAGTTTTTTCAGTCTTCTTTTTCTAATAAATGCACATCATTAACATTGCACTTTTAATGTGTGCATTAATTAAAAAAAACATAATGAAAATATATTATAAAATACATAAAATTGAAATATAGAAAAATATATAAACTCAAATAAAAAAATGAACATGTCTAAAAATAAACACAATAAAATAAAAAAGAAAGAAAACACTCGGATTATTGCCGCCACACACACCATTGCTCTTATGTGCGCTCTATCGTGCAGTAATCGAGTAATCTGTTGATTAATCGAGTAATCGGATAAAACACTTTATAGCCTCAATGCGTATTCTTGGGAAATAGTTAAAACACATTTTTTCAGTCTTCTATTTCGAAAAAATGCACATCATTAACATTGAAATTGCACTTTATGTGTACATTGATAAAAAAAAAAATATGGTGAAAATACATAAGAAAAAAATAAAAGAAAAAAATAAATAAAACTCAAATAAAAAAATTAAAAAAAATTCTTAAAATAAACACAATAAAATAAAAAAAGAAAGAAAACACTCGGATTCTTGCCGCCACACACATCATTTCTCTTATGTGCGCTCTGTTGTGCAGTAATCGAGTAATCTATTGATTTGTTTGTTCGATTAATCGAGTAATCGGATAAAACACTTTATATCCTCAATGCATATTCTAGGGAAAATAGTTGAAATACGTTTTTTCAGTCTTCTTTTTCTAATAAATGCACATCATTAACACTGCACTTTTAACATGTGTGCATTAATTAAAAAAAACGTAATGAAAATATATGATAAAATACATAAAATTGAAATATAAAAAAATATATAAAACTCAAATAAAAAAATAAATAAAATTTCTTAAAATAAACACAATAAAATAAAAAAGAAAGAAGATACTCGGATTATTGCCGCCACACACACCATTTCTCTTATGTGTACTCTATTGTGCAGTAATCGAGTAATCTGTTGATTTGTTGATTAATCGAGTAATCGGATAAAACACTTTATAGCCTCAATGCGTATTCTAGGGAAATAGTTAAAATACGTTTTTTCAGTCTTCTATTTCTAATAAATGCACATCATTAACACTGCACTTTTAACATGTGTGCATTGATAAAAAAAAAAAAACAATGAAAATATAGAATAAAATACGTAAAAATGGAAATATTAAAAAAAAATTATTCAACTCAAATAAAAAAATAAACAGCATGTCTTAAAATAAACACAGTAAAATAAAAAAAGAAAGAAAACACTCAGATTATTGCCGCCACACACACCATTTCTCTTATGTGCAGAAAATATATTTAAAGTAAAATTTTATTTGATTATTATTGTAAATGAAAATTCAATTATCTTGAAAATTTCAAGCATTGGTATGACCGATACTGCCCCTGCAACCACTTGGTATTGGATCGATACCCTAATTTGTAGTATCACCCAAAACAAAACAAAAAGTAAAAATATCCAAACAACAGAAGAATAATGTAAATCAGTAAACTGGTACGCGGGCTCCATCTTCTGATACACTAAAGATTTGATTAGTTATTTAGGCACGGTGTTTTATTTTCAATGTTCAAACACAGTGTGACTGTTCAAACTGTGTGTAATGTTACAGTGGCCCAAAATATAAAATATACTTGTAAAACAAAACTTATGCCTTGTTTTTAATGAATACTTAGGCCTACAAAGCTACTGTATTTTAATGTTGGTCATTATGGTGCTACTTGGAGAGCCAAGTGTATTCTGAGGCGGTACTTGGTGAAAAAAGTTTGAGAACCACTGTTTTACTGATTAATGATGCTAAAATCAAACAAATAATGCTCAGGTCAGGTCAATGACCTTTAATAATGATGTGAAGTGACACATGCACCGCATTTATTTATATGGCCCATGGTGAACAACCTTCCCTAATCATGGTACAATTTTTTTTTTATCAAACCAACACAAAATATAAACAGACATGGTCCCACATAACACAACCTGCTCACTGCATTCAGGTCAATGACCTTTAATTATGCTGTGAATGGACACATGCGCCGCATTTACTTATATGGCCCAACGCGAACAACCTTCCCTAATCATGGTGCAAAAAAATAAATTATCAAACCAACACCAAATAGAAACAGACATGGTCACACATAACACAACCTGCTCACTGCATTCAGGTCAATGACCTTTAATTACGCTGTGAAGTGACACATGCGCCGCATTTATTTATATGGCCCATGGTGAACAACCTTCCCTAATCATGGTGCAAAAAAAAAAAAGATCAAACCAACACAAAACATAAACAGACATGGTCACACATAACACAACCTGCTCACTACATTCAGGTCAATGACCTTTAATTATGCTGTGAATTGACGCATGCGCCACATTTACTTATATGGCCCAACGCGAACAACCTTCCCTAATCATGGTAAAAAAATAAAAATAATTATCAAACCAACACAAAATAGAAACAGACATGGTCACACATAACATAACCTGCTCACTGCATTCAGGTCAGGTCAATGACCTTTAATAATGATGTGAAGTGACACATGCGCCGCATTTATTTATATGGCCCATGGTGAACAACCTTCCCTAATCAAGGTGCAACATTTTTTTTATCAAACCAACACAAAATATAAACAGACGTGGTCCCACATAACACAACCTGTTCACTGCATTCAGGTCAATGACCTTTAATTATGCTGTGAATGGACGCATGCGCCGCATTTACTTATATGGCCCAAAGCGAACAACCTTCCCTAATCATGGTGCAAAAAAATAAATTATCAAACCAACACCAAATAGAAACAGACATGGTCACACATAACACAACCTGCTCACTGCATTCAGGTCAGGTCAATGACCTTTAATAATGATGTGAAGTGACACATGCACCGCATTTATTTATATGGCCCATGGTGAACAACCTTCCCTAATCATGGTACAATTTTTTTTTTATCAAACCAACACAAAATATAAACAGACATGGTCCCACATAACACAACCTGCTCACTGCATTCAGGTCAATGACCTTTAATTATGCTGTGAATGGACACATGCGCCGCATTTACTTATATGGCCCAACGCGAACAACCTTCCCTAATCACGGTGCAAAAAAAAATAATTATCAAACCAACACAATATATAAACAGACATGGTCACACATAACACAACCTGCTCACTGCATTCAGGTCAGGTCAATGACCTCTAACAATGATGTGAAGTGACACACGCGCCGCATTTATTTATACGGCCCATGGTGAACAACCTTCCCTAATCATGGTGAAAAAAAAAAAAAGATCAAACCAACACAAAACATAAACAGACATGGTCACACATTAACACAACCTGCTCACTGCATTCATGTCAATGACCTTTAATTACGCTGTGAATTGACGCATGCACCGCATTTACTTATATGGCCCAACGTGAACAACCTTCCCTAATCATGGTGCAAAAAAAAAAATTTATCAAACCAACACAAAATATAAACAGACATGGTCACACATAACACAACCTGCTCACTGCATTCAGGTCAATGACCTTTAATTACGCTGTGAATTGACGCATGCACCGCGTTTACTTATATGGCCCAACGTGAACAACCTTCCCTAATCATGGTGCAAAAAAAAATAATTATCAAACCAACACAAAATATAAACAGACATGGTCACACATAACACAACCTGCTCACTGCATTCAGGTCAGGTCAATGACCTTTAATAATGATGTGAAGTGACACATGCGCCGCATTTATTTATATGGCCCATGGTGAACAACCTTCCCTAATCATGGTGCAAATTTTTTTTTATCAAACCAACACAAAATATAAACAGACATGGTCACACATAACACAACCCGCTCACTGCATTCAGGTCAATGACTTTTAATTATGCTGTGAATTGAGGCATGCGGCGCATTTACTTATATGGCCCAACACAAACAACCTTCCCTAATCATGGTGCAAAAAAAAATAATGATCAAACCAACACGAAATATAAGGAGACATGGTCACACATAACACAACCTGCTCACTGCATTCAGGTCAGGTCAATGACCTTTAATAATGATGTGAAGTGACACATGCGCCGCATTTATTTATATGGCCCATGGTGAACAACCTTCCCTAATCATGGTGCAATTTTTTTTTAATCAAACCAACACAATATATAAACAGACATGGTCCCACATAACACAACCTGCTCACTGCATTCAGGTCAATGACCTTTAATTACGCTGTGAATTGACGCATGCGCCGCACTTACTTATATGGCCCAACGCGAACAACCTTCCCTAATCACGGTGCAAAATTTTTTTTTATCAAACCAACACAATATATAAACAGACATGGTCACACATAACACAACCTGCTCACTGCATTCAGGTCAGGTCAATGACCTTTAATAATGATGTGAAGTGACACATGCACCGCATTTATTTATATGGCCCATGGTGAACAACCTTCCCTAATCATGGTGCAAATTTTTTTTTATCAAACCAACTCAAAATATAAACAGACATGGTAAAACCTGCTCACTGCATTCAGGTCAATGATCTTTAATTATGCTGTGAATTGACGCATGCGCCGCATTTACTTATATGGCCCAACGTGAACAACCTTCCCTAATCATGGTGCAAAAAAAATAATGATCAAACCAACACGAAATATAAGGAGTCATGGTCACACATAACACAACCTGATCACTGCATTCATGTCAATGACCTTTAATTACGCTGTGAATGGACGCATGCGCCGCATTTACTTATATGGCCCAACGCGAACAACCTTCCCTAATCATGGTGCAAAAAAAAAAAATGTATCAAACCAACACAAAATATAAACAGACATGGTCACACATAACACAACCTGCTCACTGCATTCATGTTAATGACCTTTAATTACGCTGTGAATTGACACATACGCCGCATTTATTTATATGGCCCATGGGGAACAACCTTCCCTAATCATGGTGCAAAAAAAAAAAAAGATCAAACCAACACAAAATATAAACAGACATGGTCACACATAACACAACCTGCTCACTGCATTCAGGTCAATGACTTTTAATTACGCTGTGAATGGACGCATGCGCCGCATTTACTTATATGGCCCAACGCGAACAACCTTCCCTAATCATGGTGCAAAAAAAATAATTATCAAACCAACACAAAATATAAACAGACATGGTCACACATAACACAACCTGCTCACTGCATTCATGTTAATGACCTTTAATTACGCTGTGAATTGACACATACGCCGCATTTATTTATATGGCCCATGGGGAACAACCTTCCCTAATCATGGTGCAAAAAAAAAAAAAAGATCAAACCAACACAAAATATAAACAGACATGGTCCCACATAACACAACCTGCTCACTGCATTCATGTCAATGACCTTTAATTATGCTGTGTATTGACGCATGCGCCGCATTTACTTATATGGCCCAACGCGAACAACCTTCCCTAATCATGGTGCAAAAAAAAAAATTTATCAAACCAACACAAAATATAAACAGACATGGTCACACATTAACACAACCTGCTCACTGCTTTCAGGTCAGGTCAATGACTTTTAACAATGATGTGAAGTGACACATGTGTTGCATTTATTTATATGGCCTATGGTGAACAACCTTTCCTAATCATGGTGCAAAAAAATAATTATCAAACCAACACAATATATAAACAGACATGGTCACACATAACACAACCTGCTCACTGAACTTAATCGACATTACAAAAAAACGACCAAACACCATAAAAAATTCAAAATTTCACCTGTTTTACAAAGCATGATGGGAAAAAAAGCTCTCCGTGGAAGTAAACATGGTAAAAGTGGAACTTTCACATACTCGTATTATCCAATTATGTTAATTATATATCCGTTATATTATTATGCAAAAAAAAAAGAAGAGGTTTTTAATCTCAATGGGATTTTTTTCCTGGTTAAATAAAATAAAAAAATAAAAATACTCTTCGGACGCGGCTGCTTTTGTCACCTTTAAGAGGATCCACCTCAGCGGCGTCAGCCAAAGGACCATAAAAATGTCGGCATGTCCATCCTGGCACGATGGCGGAAGGCGTGCAGGTGAGCAAAGAGCAAGCTTGCGAGGAATGCTCACTCAGTGCCCTGAACAACAGTAGGTTCCAGAAAAAGGCCGGCAGCAGGTGGTTGCTATGAAAAGAAGCTCCTTGACCCGCACGTGTGGTCTAGGGGCCACTACACACACGTGTGGTCTAGGGGCTACTACACACACGTGTGGTCTAGGGGCCACTACACACACGTGTGGTCTAGGGGCCAGTGCACACAAACACAGGAGCCTCACTTCTCTCCAGGTGGCCCAAATACCCACCTTGTCCTAATTCGCCCTGGAGAGGAGGCGGTCTCACCTTGGCGCATTCCTCCCTGGTTTGAGCTGTTGCCTCGTAGTAGGGCTGCAGCTAACGATTATTTTTCTATCGATTAATCTATAGATTATTTTTCCGATTAATCGGTTAATCTATAGATTATTTTTTCGATTAATCTATAGATTATTTTTCCTTTTACCGATTATTTTTTTTATTTAAAATGAAGAGGAAAAAATAAATGTAGGCCAGTTTTTTCAAAAGGCATGGCTTTTATTTACAAAAAAAAAAGTATGGCCACTCAGTCAACATTGACAACAACATGACAAAATATTCTGTAACAATGTAAACATTTAAAACTTTTAACATTTAACAAAATTAAAAGTAGCTTATTTGCTTTTTAATGTGCAAATATAAAAGTAAACATCCAGTGCAAATCTTAATATTCTGGAATAGTATAAGCATTTAAAAAGTAAAAGTATTGCTTATTTTGCTTTAAAATGTGCAAAACGGAAATATTCTGTAACAAGTGTAAACATTTCAACAAAAGTAAAAGTATTGCTTATTTGCTAAAATGTGCAAAAATAAAGCTAAACATCCAATACAAAAAAGTGTACAGTGTAAACATTTCAACAAAAGTAAAAGTATTGCTTATTTTGCTTAATAACACAACAATGATAGTATGATTAAAGTGAAAGTTAATTGTTGGTTTGTACATAGTATATGTAACTGTTAATGTTGTAAAAGGTATTTGCACAACTAATTAACGTTAGCGTTTGTGACACGTCTTGTGCCGTGGGGTTCTTTCAGGACCGACAGACTGAACGCCAGACGGCTT
>NC_084565.2:43425000-43432500 GCF_033978685.3 Nerophis lumbriciformis
CACACACACACACACACACACACACACACACACACACACACACACACACACACACACACACACACACACACACACACATTGTTGTATTGGTTGCCTCCCTCTTTAGGACCAGCCTTTCTAGATATATAAAGAAGTGTATTTACAACATTAATAATATATACATACTATGCACATATAAAAAATGTAAGCTTTTAGTTAAATTTTTTTAACTTTGTTTGTTGGTTTGTGATTGTTTTTTAATCTTCATTATTTACTTCAAGTTATTACAGTATGTCTCTAGATACATATTTTTTTTTATTTCCAATTTTTTTGATTTTGGCCAAAGGGGTCGCATTTCAATTTCTTACACACACTTGTTATTTCATATGTTGACCAGAGGGGGGAGTACTTCAAATTGTTACACACACTTGTTATTTCATATGTCGACCAGAGGGTGGAGTACTTCAAATTGTTACACACACTTGTTATTTCATATGTTGACCAGAGGGGGGGCACTTTTAAAAGCGACACACAGTCAATGTGAAAAATCCCTCCTTTTTTGGGACCACCCTCATGTTGAGACATTGTCTATTAGATGCAATGATATTGATTTATGTCACCACTTGTTCACACCTCCTCATATGGAAGACACTTTTCCTTCTTCATGTCTCAAGAAGGTAGAAATACAAGAACACACACACACACACACACATGTGAAACCAGGTGGTTTTCATACGTGGCTTTTGAGTCGGTGCTGGATCATGTCGCCCGTCAGTGGTTGTGACTCTCCTCAGAGATTGATGCTCCACTAAGACCACACAGTGGTCTCTGGGACTCGGTCTAGACCTTTCCCAGCTCCTCTGGTGCAATGATGCCATGTTGCGTCCTTTGATGGCCTAGCATGACCGATCAGCTCCGGCTGTCAAACGATTTAAATATTTCATCGCAATTAATCACATTTTGTCCGTAGTTAACACGTGATTAATCACAAAATGTTCTTTTATCGTTAATGAGTGTGCCTGAACAGATAATGTTCACATTTTCAATATCAACATGAGACCACACAATATGTTTTCTTTATGCAAATGTTTGACTATTAAAACAGATTTTTTTTGTCATTGTTCAAAAAAATAATATTGCATTAAAATTAGGCGTGTTACGAATTATTGACCTATTTAAGCCTCCAATATCTTATCTTATAAAACATAAGGAAACATGAAAAAAAATCATAAAAACTTATAATCGACGGGTAGATCTGAAGTAGATCTTGAGATTTAAGCGTTGAAAGTAAAAAAATTGTTTGTTTTTTTATCTACGACTTATATTTGACACTTTTTGAATCCCCGAACATTTGAATCAGATTTTTTAAACTGGTATTGTTCAAAAATCACATTTTTTAAAAACTGTTATTGTTTAAAAAAAAAAATACTGAGTTAAAATCAGGCGTGTTATTAATTATTGACCTATTTAAGCTATTTTTTTTTTTATGTATGACTTATATTTGACACTTTTTGAATCCCTGAACATTTGAATCAGATTTTTTAAACTGTTGTTCAAAAATCAGATTTTTTTAAAACCGGTTTTTGTTAAAAAATAATATTGCATTAAAATCAGGCGTGTTATGAATTATTGACCTATTTAAGCCTCCAATATCTTATCTTATAAAACATAAGGAAACATTAAAAAAATCATAAAAACTTATAATCGACGGATAGATCTGAAGTAGATCTTGAGATTTAAGCGTTGAAAGTAAAAAAACAACAACTTATATTTGACACGTTTTCAATCCCTGAAAATTTGTCATATTTTTTTAACTGGTATTGTTAAAAAATCAGATAAAAAAAAAACAGTTATTGTTAAAAAATAATATTGCATTAAAATCAGGCGTGTTATGAATTATTGACCTATTTAAGGCTCCAATATCTTATCTTATAAAACATAAGAAAACATTAAAAAAAAACATAAAAACTTATAATCGACGGGTAGATCTGAAGTAGATCTTGAGATTTAAGCGTTGAGTTGAAAGTAAAAACAAAAATAATTTTTTTGATCTATGACTTATATTTGACACTTTTTGAATCCCTGAAAATGTTTAAACTGGTATTGTTCAAAAATAAAAAATAAAAACCAAAAAAACTGTTATTGTTAATCAGTAATAAATATATTTGACACGTTTTGAATCCCTGAACATTTGAATCATATTTTTAAAACTGGTATTGTTAAAAAATTAGATTAAAAAAAACAACAACTGTTATTGTTAATAAATAATAATTAATTAAAATCAGGCAACCTATTTAAGTCTCCAATATCTTATCTTATAAAACATAAGGAAACATTCAAAAAAATCATGAAAACTTATAATCGACGGATAGATCTGAAGTAGATCTTGAGATTTAAGCGTTGAAAGTAAAAAAATTATTTGTTTTTTTATCTACGACTTATATTTGACACTTTTTGAATCCCCGAACATTTGAATCAGATTTTTTAAACTGGTATTGTTCAAAAATCAAATTTTTTAAAAACTGTTATTGTTTAAAAAAAATAATACTGAGTTAAAATCAGGCGTGTTATTAATTATTGACCTATTTAAGCTATTTTTTTTTTTATATATGACTTATATTTGACACTTTTTGAATCCCCGAACATTTGAATCAGATTTTTTAAACTGGTATTGTTCAAAAATCACATTTTTTAAAAACTGTTATTGTTTAAAAAAAATAATACTGAGTTAAAATCAGGCGTGTTATTAATTATTGACCTATTTAAGCTTTTTTTTTTTTATGTATGACTTATATTTGACACTTTTTGAATCCCCGAACATTTGAATCATATTTTTTAAACTGTTGTTCAAAAATCATATTTTTTAAAAACTGTTATTGTTTAAAAAAAATAATACTGAGTTAAAAT
The DNA here is from genome assembly GCF_033978685.3 of Nerophis lumbriciformis. Taxonomy (NCBI): domain Eukaryota; kingdom Metazoa; phylum Chordata; class Actinopteri; order Syngnathiformes; family Syngnathidae; genus Nerophis; species Nerophis lumbriciformis. The sequence goes on from NC_084565.2 coordinate 43,427,887, forward strand.
CAGGCGTGTTATTAATTATTGACCTATTTAAGCTATTTTTTTTTTTTATGTATGACTTATATTTGACACTTTTTGAATCCCTGAACATTTGAATCAGATTTTTTAAACTGTTGTTCAAAAATCATATTTTTTAAAAACTGTTATTGTTTAAAAAAAAATAATACTGAGTTAAAATCAGGCGTGTTATTAATTATTGACATATTTAAGCTATTTTTTTTTAATGTATGACTTATATTTGACACTTTTTGAATCCCTGAACATTTGAATCAGATTTTTTAAACTGTTGTTCAAAAATCAGATTTTTTTAAAACGGGTTTTTGTTAAAAAATAATAATGAATTAAAATCAGGCTTGTTATGAATTATTGACCTATTTAAGCCTCCAATATCTTATCTTATAAAACATAACGAAACATTTTAAAAATCATAAAAACTTATAATCGACGGGTAGATCTGAAGTAGATCTTGAGATTTAAGCGTTGAAAGTAAAAAAAATATATATTTTTTTGATCTTTGACACTTTTTGAATCTCTGAACATTTGAATCAGATTTTTAAAACTGGTATTGTTCAAAAATTTGATTTAAAAAAAAACAACTGTTATTATTAAAAAATAATAATTCATTAAAATCAGGTGTGTTATGAATTATTGACCTATTTAAGCCTCCAATATCTTATCTTATAAAACATAAGGAAACATTCAAAAAAATCATAAAAACTTATAATCGACGGGTAGATCTGAAGTAGTTCTTGAGATTTAAGCGTTGAAAGTAAAAAAATTGTTTGTTTTTTTATCTACGACTTATATTTGACACTTTTTGAATCCCCGAACATTTGAATCAGATTTTTTAAACTGGTATTGTTCAAAAATCACATTTTTTAAAAACTGTTATTGTTTAAAAAAAATAATACTGAGTTAAAATCAGGCGTGTTATTAATTATTGACCTATTTAAGCTATTTTTTTTTTTAATGTATGACTTATATTTGACACTTTTTGAATCCCTGAACATTTGAATCAGATTTTTTAAACTGTTGTTCAAAAATCTGATTTTTTTTAAACCGGTTTTTGTTAAACAATAATAATGAGTTAAAATCAGGCTTGTTATGAATTATTGACCTATTTAAGGCTCCAATATCTTATCTTATAAAACATAAGGAAACATAAAAAAAATCATAAAAACTTATAATCGACGGGTAGATCTGAAGTAGATCTTGAGATTTAAGCGTTGAAAGTAAAAAAATTGTTTGTTTTTTTATCTACGACTTATATTTGACACTTTTTGAATCCCTGAACATTTGAATCATATTTTTTAAACTGTTGTTCAAAAATCATATTTTTTAAAAACTGTTATTGTTTAAAAAAAATAATACTGAGTTAAAATCAGGCGTGTTATTAATTATTGACCTATTTAAGCTATTTTTTTTTTTTATGTATGACTTATATTTGACACTTTTTGAATCCCTGAACATTTGAATCAGATTTTTTAAACTGTTGTTCAAAAATCACATTTTTTAAAAACTGTTATTGTTTAAAAAAAATAATACTGAGTTAAAATCAGGCGTGTTATTAATTATTGACCTATTTAAGCTATTTTTTTATTTTTATGTATGACTTATATTTGACACTTTTTGAATCCCTGAACATTTGAATCAAATTTTTTAAACTGTTGTTCAAAAATCAGATTTTTTTAAAACCGGTTTTTGTTAAAAAATAATATTGCATTAAAATCAGGCGTGTTATGAATTATTGACCTATTTAAGGCTCCAGTATCTTATCTTAGAAAACATGAAAAAAATCATAAAAACTTATAATCGACGGGTAGATCTGAAGTAGATCTTGAGATTTAAGCGTTGAAAGTAAAAACAAAAATAATTTTTTTGATCTATGACTTATATTTGACACTTTTTGAATCCCTGAACATTTGAATTTAGAATTTTTAAAATTAGTCTTGTTCAAAAATCAGATTTTTTAAAAACTGTTATTGTTCAAAAATAATATTGCATTAAAATCAGGCGTGTTATGAATTATTGACCTATTTAAGCCTCCAATATCTTATCTTATAAAACATAAGGAAACATGAAAAAAATCATAAAAACTTATAATCGACGGATAGATCTGAAGTAGATCTTGAGATTTAAGCGTTGAAAGTAAAAACGTTTTTTTGATCTATGACTTATATTTGACACTTTTTGAATCCCTGAAAATGTTTAAACTGGTATTGTTCAAAAAAAATAAAAAAAAAAAAAATGTTATTGTTAAACAATAATAATGAATTAAAATCAGGCTTGTTATGAATTATTGACCTATTTAAGGCTCCAATATCTTATCTTATAAAACATAAGGAAACATGAAAAAAATCATAAAAACTTATAATCGACGGGTAGATCTGAAGTAGATCTTGAGATTTAAGCGTTGAAAGTAAAAACAAAAAAAATTTTTTTTATGTATGACTTATATTTGACACTTTTTGAATCCCTGAACATTTGAATCGGATTTTTAAAATTAGTATTGTTCAAAAATCAGATTTTTAAAAAACTGTTATTGTTAAAAAATAATATTGCATTAAAATCAGGCGTGTTATGAATTATTGACCTATTTAAGCCTCCAATATCTTATCTTATAAAACATAAGGAAACGTGAAAAAAATCATAAAAACTTATAATCGACGGGTAGATCTGAAGTAGATCTTGAGATATAAGCGTTGAAAATAAAAACGTTTTTGTGATCTATGACTTATATTTGACACTTTTTGAATCCCTGAAAATGTTTAAACTGGTATTGTTCAAAAAAAAAAAAAAAAAAAAAAATGTTATTGTTAAACAATAATAATGAATTAAAATCAGGCTTGTTATGAATTATTGACCTATTTAAGCCTCCAATATCTTATCTTATAAAACATAAGGAAACGTGAAAAAAATCATAAAAACTTATAATCGACGGGTAGATCTGAAGTAGATCTTGAGATATAAGCGTTGAAAATAAAAACGTTTTTGTGATCTATGACTTATATTTGACACTTTTTGAATCCCTGAAAATTTTTAAACTGGTATTGTTAATAAAAAAAAAAAAAACTAAAAAAAAAAACTGTTATTGTTAAACAATAATAATGAATTAAAATCAGGCGTGTTATGAATTATTGATCTATTTAAGCCTCCAATATCTTATCTTATAAAACATAAGGAAACATGAAAAAAATCATAAAAACGTATAATCGACGGGTAGATCTGAAGTAGATCTTGAGATTTAAGCGTTGAAAGTAAAAAAATTGTTTGTTTTTTTATCTATGACTTATATTTGACACTTTTTGAATCCCCGAACATTTGAATCAGATTTTTTAAACTGGTATTGTTAAAAAATCACATTTTTAAAAAACTGTTATTGTTTAAAAAAAATAATACTGAGTTAAAATCAGGTGTGTTATTAATTATTGACCTATTTAAGCTATTTTATTTTTATGTATGACTTATATTTGACACTTTTTGAATCCCCGAACATTTGAATCAGATTTTTTAAACTGGTATTGTTCAAAAATCACATTTTTAAAAAACTGTTATTGTTTAAAAAAAATAATACTGAGTTAAAATCAGGCGTGTTATTAATTATTGACCTATTTAAGCTTTTTTTTTTAATGTATGACTTATATTTGACACTTTTTGAATCCCTGAACATTTGAATCAGATTTTTTAAACTGTTGTTCAAAAATCAGATTTTTTTTAAACCGGTTTTTGTTAAACAATAATAATGAGTTAAAATCAGGCTTGTTATGAATTATTGACCTATTTAAGCCTCCAATATCTTATCTTATAAAACATAAGGAAACATGAAAAAAAATCATAAAAATTTATAATCGACGGATAGATCTGAAGTAGATCTTGAGATTTAAGCATTGAAAGTAAAAACAAAAATAATTTTTTTGATCTATGACTTATATTTGACACTTTTTGAATCCCTGAACATTTGAATCGGATTTTTAAAATTAGTATTGTTCAAAAATCAGATTTTTTAAGAACTGTTATTGTTCAAAAATAATATTGCATTAAAATCAGGCGTGTTATGAATTATTGACCTATTTAAGCCTCCTATAATTTCACATCAAATATTCCACTTTGAACATTTTTTTTGAGGGGAAAATATTGCATATTTTGTGTTTTTATCATTAAAAATATGGCTTCCTTTGATTAAAAAAAAGGCTTTAAACATTTCAACAAATAAAACTCCACGTCAACGGATAGATCTGAAGTTGATTTTTAGATATTTAAGCCTTGAAAGTAAAAAAAATATAACTTATTTTTAACCCTTTAAGTCTGCGACCGTTTTGGGTCCCCGAGACCTTTAATGTTAACCATAATTGAGAGGAGCCCTAATGGTTATTATATTGTATCATTTGTAAAATGAAAAATATCAAAATGGCCCCATATATTGTTGTTTTTTTTGTTAGAGATAAGGACGTTCCGATCAGGGTTTTATGCTAGCGATTCCGAGTTAAATTTCACGTATGAACTGTCATGTTCTACAGTCCATGGCGATGAGTGCAGGAATGTGAAGGAGGGTTTAGGGTGGGGGGTCCTGAACGTCCACCCTGGGCACCAATGAAGAGTTCAGGTATCAGGTCTGAG
>NC_084565.2:43440000-43485000 GCF_033978685.3 Nerophis lumbriciformis
AGATTTTAAATAGATTCAGGCGGGTGGCAGTTAAACCAATTGGTAAATATATATACATAGTTAAATGTTGTTACCCACATACGAAAAACGAGCAGGCACCTGCAGCATATGCCACAACAGAAGAAAAAAAAAGAAAAGAGATGGACACTTTTATGGAGCGGAGAAGGCCCCCGACGCCTCGCCGGGGTCCGGGACCGAGGCCCCTTCCCCCGAGAGGGCCCCACCGGGAGCCGTAGCTGAGGCGATCCGCGAGAAGGGCCCGACGCACGTCCAGGGTCACCACCGCGCCCACCGCACCGACACCCCGCCTCGTCCGCCTTCGCCGCGGCCGGCGTCACGCGCAGCAGGTAAGCAGCTTACCTGCCCGCCACCCCCGTGGCCGGGGGCTCGTAACAGGGGTCACTCCGCGCGCTCCGCCCGCGCAGCTTACCTGCCCGACACCCCTGTTGCCGGGGGCGCGTAACAGGGGTCACTCCGCGCGCAGTGCGCTCACGAAAGGGGTGGGGCTCACCCTGGTTGATATAGACAGCAGCTAGGACGGTGGCCATGGAAGTCGGAACCCGCTAAGGAGTGTGTAACAACCCACCTGCCGAATCAACTAGCCCTGAAAATGGATGGCGCTGGAGCGTCGGGCCCATATACCCGGCCGTCGCCGGCAGCGAGACGCGCTTGGAGGTGCGCTCAGCGCGGCTCCCATATGATTGCGCACTGGTGTGCGTCTGGGTCGTGACAGCGTGGCACGCGAATGTCTGTGCTGCATTGGATCAGTCTCCTTTCTTTAACAGGCAAAAGCTTTATAACCTCACTAATGCCTTGCATCGTCTATATTAGATATATAACAACGGGCGGGTGCGGGTGGATGGCGGGCGGATGCGGTTCTGATCAAATGTTAGATCGGGTGGATTGCGGATGGTTGACGACTTTCTGATGCGGTTGCGGATGAAATAATTGCCTATCCGCGCATCTCTAGTTCATATATATATATATATATATATATATTTGTGTGTTAATGACATATTTGCATATCCTAATAGGGTTAGTCTGTTTTCGCCCACTGCATCCTTTTGATGCCTGTATTGGATCTGAGTGTGTCCCTAATGAAGTGTCCGGTCAGTTCAAGTTGTTTTTGCGAGCGCGGCCACCTCTCCGTCCCCGCACGGCCTCATCACGATATGGCCTTTCAAGCGGGGCGGGCGGGGTCACGCTCCAGCAGCGCTGCCCATAGATGGAGCCTCCAGAGGGGTTTTGAGGCTCGTAAGAAGAATCAGAAGAGAAACTTGAAAAGACTCTGCCCGAGTCCATCTTGATAAGACCAGCAGATGCTTTTTGATGTAAAAGGAGCTGGAAGTGTTTCACAGGACAGATGTTGTCTCACGCCTGCTTCTCTTTTGACCGCCCGACTTGATTGGTTTGCCCCGACCGGGACTCATCTTTCATTTCACCGAGGAACATTCCATCCGGCCAGGAGACCACGGCACGATAATCCCGTCCTGTTCGTATATAAAACCACAACAAACTTACCTTTTGCATGCGGCGGTCCACCGTGTCTTGGACTCCACTGCACAAACACAGCGCAGCTTAGTTACCATGGTTACCAGCCCTGGAAAAAGGCCTGACTACCTTTTGGTGGTCTTTGCTTATGTTCCATGACACGCATGTATCCTGGAATGAAAACATTATGACGCCAAATTGAAAAAGAGAGGTCATAATGATACGGGAATAATACCATGAATAACCACTAGGGGTGTCGGTATTAGTAAAAACTAACTATTGTACACATAGGGCTGGGCAATGACACAATATCAATATATATGGCGATAGACATATATAAAATGTGAACGCAGGAAGTGATCAGTGGGAGTTACACACTAACAGCCAATCAGGTGACAGTATCAACCAGAAGGTGGGACCAAGTCATTGTTTTGCAAGTCACAAGTAAGTCTCAAGTCTTTGCCCTCAAGTCCCGAGTCAAGACAGGCAAGCCCCGAGTCAAGTCCAAAGTCAAGACTGGAAAGTCTCGAGTCAAGTCCTAAGTCCTGCATTTTGAGTTTCGAGTCCTTTCAAGTCCTTTTAACCACAGACTAATATATTAACACAGATTGTGTATGCTTTTCAAACGCTGTATTTATTTATTAAAACAAGTGCATTTTAAATTGCAGGAAAGAAAATTGTGCTGACATTGCACTTCATAATAGCACTATTAACCAGTCATTTTAAACATTAACTCATTCCTTTACAGAACAAACACATTGAAAAATAAAGTACTTATTTGTACAAAAGTGTTAACATTGAAAAAACATGACATATACGTGAACATAACAAAAAAGTTGTACTTTTTATATGTCAGGGCCCTATGCTGCATTGCATTTGCAAAAGACCAAATTAGCCAAGAGTCTGTCAGTCATTTGTGCACGATGGGGGCGTAGTATGATGCCACCATGGCTGAAAACTCGCTCCACTGGAGCACTGGAGGCAGGCACTGCCAAGACTCTCATGGCCACTCGGAACAGTGAAGGAAGAGTCTTCATGTTCAATGCCCAGAACAAAAGGGGGGAGAGAGTTTTTTTGGGTTGGTGCACTACTTGTAAGTGTATCTTGTGTTTTTTATGTTGATTTAATTAAAAAAAGAAAAAGAAAAAAAAAATATTTCTTGTGCGGCCCGATACCAATCGATCCACGGACCAGTACCGGGCCGCGGCCCGGTGGTTGGGGACCGCTGAGGTAAACAACCAACAGTATGTCAGAAAGCTAGCTAAAACGGTGCACATATTCATAATATAGTATACATTTTAACTGACCTTTATTTGACTATTTTTGTCTTTTTTTAGGTGGCTAAAATACGCGGTGCTGCTGACCGCCGTCTAACGTTACGTGTGATATATTGACTAACGTAACCCTGCTTGAAAAAAATCACTGAACAAAAAGTATGAATAAGGTAGTGAACTGCAACAGATTCCCGTGTTTGCAATAACGTTATAACGTTAGCAGTGAGTTTACAGCCTCACTGATTTAACTACACAGCAAATAAAAGTCACGTTACTTAGCCAATAAACGTTATCTTACATTCAAAACTTACCGTTCTTTGTGCAACTTCAAATGCCGGACGAAGTTGGAAGTTGTTGCCTCTCCATTAGTAATTTTGGAACCGCATGTGTTGCATACTGCAAACCGTTTTGTGTTGACCACCTCATAATTTTTATACCCAAACGAAATTATTTTAGGTATCATTTTTTGTTCACTGGCGTGTGGTTTGGACATGTCTTCTTCCTGCAATTTGATTGGATGAATGCTGTGTGATGAAAACAAAGTAGATGTAATTTGATTGGCTGTTGTACTGAGAGCACACCAGCTGACACACGCAACGCTGATAGACAAGTACACAATGAAAAATACGGAGCGCTCCCGAATAACTTTTTCATCTTTGGGTTTTGGGGAAAGTAGCAAGTCATGTCAAGTCATGTCAATTCAAAAGGCTCAAGTCCAAGTGAAGTCACAAGTCATTGATGTTAAAGTCTAAGTCGAGTTGCAAGTCTTTTTACATTTTGTCAAGTCGAGTCTAAAGTCATCAAATTCATGACTCGAGTCTGACTCGAGTCCAAGTCATGTGACTCGAGTCCACACCTCTGCTAACAGCCAATCAGGTGACAGTATCGACTATCACGTTTGATTGCGCCATCTTGTTGTCTAAGTTTAAAATAAGTGTTGCAGAGAGCGGATAAATTGTGGATAAAAGAGGAAAAGTCACCTTGACAGTAAGGCACTTTTTAAAATTATTTTTCAAAATGGACTGTATAGACCACAGGTGTCAAAGTCAAGGCCCGGGGGCCAGATGTGGCCCCGCCACTTCATTTTATTTGGCCCTGGAAAGCCTGGAAATAACATATATCAATAAAGTACTGTAACTTTTCTTACTAAATGTATTATTCCTTTCTATTTGGGGAGGAAAAAAAATAATCGCAAATGATGTTAACTTAAATATTGTCTAATTATGCAAAAATATATTATTAAACATTCAAACCATTTTTTTTAAATATAAATATATTTGATAATATATTTTTTAAATATATGATCAAACATTCAAACCATTTTCAAATATAAATAAATACTAATAATAATGATTTTAAAGCAAGTTATCCATCAAATTGTGCAATGTAAAAGTAGCAATAGATTTCTGTCATGTCTGTGTAATCATGTTTTGTTTTAAGTCATGTTTTGTTTAGTTATAGGACTCTTTAGTTTCTGTCTTTTCACTCCCTTGTCTTGTTTCCATGATTACCCCATTAGTTTCACCTGTTCCACGTTTGGACTCATTGTGCACTCTTGTTTGTCACCATAGCAACCATTAGTTTTCACCTGTCACGTCACGCACCTGTTTCACGTTTTGAGTCACGCACCTGCTTTCACTAATCATGTCCATAGTATTTAAGTTCATTCATTTTCTGTTGTTCGTCCTGACGACCTCACCACATTTATGCTCTGTCCATTTTTTCATGTCCATCGTTCACGCTGCTCCTTTTTTGTCCATGCCAAGTAAGTTTTCTTTATTCAAGCCATAGTTTGCAAGTTTTGTTTAATTGTTCATAGTTTATTCTCCGCCACTGTGCGCGCTTTTTTGTTTGATCCTTTTTTTTGTATTTATAGTTACTAAATAAATCATGTACCTTCATTCCCGTCTCGCCCGTGCCAACTTTCCGTTGCATCCCGGAAAAGCAAACACCCAAGATCAAGTCATGACAATTTCATGGTCAAATTGTGAAATTTACTGTGGTTTTTACAGCATTTTTCTCTAAATGAAAAAAACAGTACTTTTTTTTTTACTGTAATAAACTGTGGTGTCATTTTGGCATTTACAGTAAAACACCCAAAAATCTACACTTGTTGATTTGTGGTAAAAAATAAAAAAATAAAAATAAAACTGGCAGCTCAGGTGCCAAAATGTTACTGAAAAATTGCATTTTTTTTTATTTACAGTAAAAAAACAAATGTAAATTTTACTGTAAAATTCTGGCAACATTCAAACTATTTTTTTAAATATAAATATATTTGATAATATATTTTTTTAATGTATTATCAAACATTCAAACCATTTTCAAATATAAATAAATACTAATAATAATGATTTTAAAGCAAGTTATCCTTCAAATTGGGCAATGTAAAAGTAGCAATAGATTTCATGGTCAAATTGTGAAATTTACTGTGGTTTTTACAGCATTTTTCTCTAAATGAAAAAAACAGTACTTTTTTTTTTTTTACTGTAATAAACTGTGGTGTCATTTTGGCATTTACAGTAAAACACCCAAAAATCTACGCTTGTTGATTTGTGGTAAAAAATAAAAAATAAAAAATAAAACTGGCAGCTCAGGTGCCAAAATGTTACTGAAAAATTGCATTTTTTTTAATTTACAGTAAAAAAAACAAATGTAAATTTTACTGTAAAATTCTGGCAACATTCAAACTATTTTTTTAAATATAAATATATTTGATAATATATTTTTTTAATGTATTATCAAACATTCAAACCATTTTCAAATATAAATAAATACTAATAATAATGATTTTAAAGCAAGTTATCCTTCAAATTGTGCAATGTAAAAGTAGCAATAGATTTCATGGTCAAATTGTGAAATTTACTGTGGTTTTTACAGCATTTTTCTCTAAATGAAAAAAACAGTACTTTTTTTTTTTTACTGTAATAAACTGTGGTGTCATTTTGGCATTTACAGTAAAACACCCAAAAATCTACGCTTGTTGATTTGTGGTAAAAAAAATAAATAAAAAATAAATAAAACTGGCAGCTCAGGTGCCAAAATATTACTGTAAAATTGCATTTTTTTATTTACAGTAAAAAAAACAAATGTAAATTTTACTGTAAAATTCTTGCAACATTCAAACTATTTTTTTAAAATATAAATATATTTGATAATATATTTTTTAAATGTATTATCAAACATTCAAACCATTTTCAAGTATTCAAATATAAATAAATACTAATAATAATGATTTTAAAGCAAGTTATCCATTAAATTGTGCAATGTAAAAGTAGCAATAGATTTCATGGTCAAATTGTGAAATTTACTGTGGTTTTTACAGCATTTTTCTCTAAATGAAAAAAACAGTACTTTTTTTTTACTGTAATAAACTGTGGTGTCATTTTGGCATTTACAGTAATCCAAAAATCTACACTTGTTGATTTGCGGTAAAAATTAAAAATAAATAAAATAAAACTGGCAGCTCAGGTGCCAAAATGTTACTGAAAAATTGCATTTTTTTTTTATTTACAGTAAAAAAACAAATGTAAATTTTACTGTAAAATTCTGGCAACTGTGCTGCCTTTTTTTAACCATAAAAACAACAGTACTGTTTTTCCATGTACAGTAATATACACTGCATTTTGTGCTGAAATTATTGCAATTTAGTATTTTCTTCCTAAAATGAACCAAACCATGACCTAAAAACATTACGGTTATACCAACTGTTTTAAAATAAAGTTGTTTATGGGGAAAAAAGGCAGCAAAAAATACGGTACATATGTGATGTCGTGAGGGCAAAAGTCGCATTTCACTAGAAAAACAACATACTTCATTGTAGTGTTGTACGGTATACCGCTACTATACTAGTAGCGGTATAAAAATGTTTGTCTTGAAAATCAACTTTTACCCTGAAAATCATTTTTCGTCTTGAAAATCTACTTTTACCCTGAAAATCATTTTTCGTCTTGAAAATCTACTTTTACCTTGAAAATCATTTTTTGTCTTGAAAATCAACTTTTACCTTGAAAATCATTTTTTGTCTTGAAAATCAACTTTTACCTTGAAAATCATTTTTTGTCCTGAAAATCAACTTTTACCTTGAAAATCATTTTTTGTCTTGAAAATCAACTTTTACCTTCAAAATCTATTTCCTTGAAAATCAACTTTTACCTTCAAAATCAATTTTTGTCTTGAAAATATTTTTTTGTCTTGAAAATATTTTTTTTGTCTTGAAAATCAACTTTTACCTTGAAAATATTTTTTTGTCTTGAAAATCAACTTTTACCTTGAAAATATTTTTTTGTCTTGAAAATCAACTTTTACCTTGAAAATCATTTTTTGTCTTGAAAATCAACTTTTACCTTGAAAATCATTTTTTGTCCTGAAAATCAACTTTTACCTTGAAAATCATTTTTTGTCTTGAAAATCAACTTTTACCTTGAAAATCATTTTTTGTCCTGAAAATTAACTTTTACCTTGAAAATCATTTTTTGTCTTGAAAATATTTTTTTGTCTTGAAAATATTTTTTTGTCTTGAAAATATTTTTTTTGTCTTGAAAATCAACTTTTACCTTGAAAATCATTTTTTGTCTTGAAAATCAACTTTTACCTTGAAAATCATTTTTTGTCCTGAAAATCAACTTTTACCTTGAAAATCATTTTTTGTCCTGAAAATCAAACTTTTACCTTCAAAATCTATTATTTCCTTGAAAATCATTTTTTGTCTTGAAAATCAACTTTTACCTTGAAAATCATTTTTTTACCTTGAAAATCAACTTTTACCTTGAAAATATTTTTTGTCTTGAAAATATTTTTTTGTCTTGAAAATATTTTTTTGTCTTGAAAATATTTTTTTTGTCTTGAAAATCAACTTTTACCTTGAAAATCATTTTTTGTCTTGAAAATCAACTTTTACCTTGAAAATCATTTTTTGTCCTGAAAATCAACTTTTACCTTGAAAATCATTTTTTGTCCTGAAAATCAAACTTTTACCTTCAAAATCTATTATTTCCTTGAAAATAATTTTTTGTCTTGAAGATCAACTTTTACCTTGAAAATCAACTTTTACCTTGAAAATCATTTTTTGTCTTGAAAATATTTTTTTGTCTTGAAAATATTTTTTTGTCTTGAAAATATTTTTTTGTCTTGAAAATCAACTTTTACCTTAAATATTTTTTTTGTCTTGAAAATCAACTTTTACCTTGAAAATCATTTTTTGTCCTGAAAATCAACTTATACCTTGAAATAATTTTTTTTGTCTTGAAAATCAACTTTTACCTTGAAAATCATTTTTTGTCCTGAAAATCAACTTTTACCTTCAAAATCAACTTTTACCTTGAAAATCATTTTTTGTCCTGAAAATCAACTTTTACCTTGAAAATCATTTTTTGTCTTGAAAATCAACTTTTACCCTGAAAATCATTTTTCGTCTTGAAAATCAACTTTTACCTTGAAAATCATTTTTTGTCTTGAAAATCAACTTTTGTCTTGAAAATCATTTTTCGTCTTGAACATCAACTTTTACCTTGAAAATAATTTTTTTGTCTTGAAAATCAACTTTTACCTTGAAAATAATTTTTTGTCCTGAAAATCAACTTTTACCTTGAAAATAATTTTTTGCCCTGAAAATCAACTTTTACCTTCAAAATCTATTATTTCCTTGAAAATCAACTTTTACCTTGAAAATAATTTTTTGTCTTGAAAATCAACTTTTACCTTGAAAATAATTTTTTGTCCTGAAAATCAACTTTTACCTTGAAAATCATTTTTTGCCCTGAAAATCAACTTTTACCTTCAAAATCTATTATTTCCTTGAAAATCAACTTTTACCTTCAAAATCTATTATTTCCTTGAAAATCATTTTTTGTCTTGAAAATCAACTTTTACCTTGAAAATTATTTTTTGTCTTAAAAATCAACTTTTACCTTGAAAATCATTTTTTGTCTTGAAAATCAACTTTTACCTTGAAAATCATTTTTTGTCTTGAAAATCAACTTTTACCTTGAAAATCATTTTTTGTCTTGAAAATCAACTTTTACCTTGAAAATATTTTTTTGGCTTGAAAATCAACTTTTACCTTGAAAATCAACTTTTACCTTGAAAATCATTTTTTGTCTTGAAAATATTTTTTTGTCTTGAAAATCAACTTTTACCTTAAATATTTTTTTTGTCTTGAAAATCAACTTTTACCTTGAAAATCATTTTTTGTCCTGAAAATCAACTTATACCTTGAAAATATTTTTTTTGTCTTGAAAATCATATTTTACCTTGAAAATAATTTTTTGTCCTGAAAATCAACTTTTACCTTCAAAATCAATTTTTTCCTTGAAAATAATTTTTTGTCTTGAAAATCATTTTGTGTCTTGAAAATCAACTTTTACCTTGAAAATATTTTTTTGTCTTGAAAATCAACTTTTACCTTAAAAATATTTTTTTGTCTTGAAAATCAACTTTTACCTTGAAAATCATTTTTTGTCCTGAAAATCAATTTTTTCCTTGAAAATCATTTTTTGTCTTGAAAATCATTTTTTGTCTTGAAAATCATTTTTTGTCTTGAAAATCAACTTTTACCTTGAAAATCATTTTTTGTCTTGAAAATCAACTTTTACCTTGAAAATCATTTTTTGTCCTGAAAATCAACTTTTACCTTGAAAATCATTTTTTGTCTTGAAAATCAACTTTTACCTTGAAAATCATTTTTTGTCCTGAAAATCAACTTTTACCTTGAAAATCATTTTTTGTCTTGAAAATCAACTTTTACCTTGAAAATCATTTTTTGTCCTGAAAATCAACTTTTACCTTGAAAATCATTTTTTGTCCTGAAAATCAAACTTTTACCTTCAAAATCTATTATTTCCTTGAAAATAATTTTTTGTCTTGAAAATCAACTTTTACCTTGAAAATCATTTTTTTACCTTGAAAATCAACTTTTACCTTGAAAATCATTTTTTGTCTTGAAAATATTTTTTTGTCTTGAAAATATTTTTTTGTCTTGAAAATATTTTTTTTGTCTTGAAAATCAACTTTTACCTTGAAAATCATTTTTTGTCTTGAAAATCAACTTTTACCTTGAAAATCATTTTTTGTCCTGAAAATCAACTTTTACCTTGAAAATCATTTTTTGTCCTGAAAATCAAACTTTTACCTTCAAAATCTATTATTTCCTTGAAAATAATTTTTTGTCTTGAAGATCAACTTTTACCTTGAAAATCAACTTTTACCTTGAAAATCATTTTTTGTCTTGAAAATATTTTTTTGTCTTGAAAATATTTTTTTGTCTTGAAAATCAACTTTTACCTTAAATATTTTTTTTGTCTTGAAAATCAACTTTTACCTTGAAAATCATTTTTTGTCCTGAAAATCAACTTATACCTTGAAATAATTTTTTTTTGTCTTGAAAATCAACTTTTTCCTTGAAAATCATTTTTTGTCCTGAAAATCAACTTTTACCTTGAAAATCATTTTTTGTCCTGAAAATCAACTTTTACCTTGAAAATCATTTTTTGCCTTGAAAATCAACTTTTACCTTGAAAATAATTTTTTGTCTTAAAAATCAACTTTTACCTTGAAAATCATTTTTTGTCTTGAAAATCAACTTTTACCTTGAAAATCATTTTTTGTCTTGAAAATCAACTTTTACCTTGAAAATAATTTTTTGTCTTAAAAATCAACTTTTACCTTGAAAATCATTTTTTGTCTTGAAAATCAACTTTTACCTTGAAAATCAACTTTTACCTTGAAAATCATTTTTTGTCTTGAAAATATTTTTTTGTCTTGAAAATCAACTTTTACCTTGAAAATATTTTTTTTGTCTTGAAAATCAACTTTTACCTTGAAAATCATTTTTTGTCCTGAAAATCAACTTTTACCTTGAAAATAATTTTTTGTCTTGAAAATCAACTTTTACCTTGAAAATCAACTTTTACCTTGAAAATCATTTTTTGTCTTGAAAATATTTTTTTGTCTTGAAAATATTTTTTTGTCTTGAAAATCAACTTTTACCTTAAATATTTTTTTTGTCTTGAAAATCAACTTTTACCTTGAAAATCATTTTTTGTCCTGAAAATCAACTTATACCTTGAAAATATTTTTTTTGTCTTGAAAATCATATTTTACCTTGAAAATAATTTTTGTCCTGAAAATCAACTTTTACCTTGAAAATCAACTTTTACCTTGAAAATCATTTTTTGTCTTGAAAATATTTTTTTGTCTTGAAAATATTTTTTTGTCTTGAAAATCAACTTTTACCTTAAATATTTTTTTTGTCTTGAAAATCAACTTTTACCTTGAAAATCATTTTTTGTCCTGAAAATCAACTTATACCTTGAAATAATTTTTTTTTGTCTTGAAAATCAACTTTTTCCTTGAAAATCATTTTTTGTCCTGAAAATCAACTTTTACCTTGAAAATCATTTTTTGTCCTGAAAATCAACTTTTACCTTGAAAATCATTTTTTGCCTTGAAAATCAACTTTTACCTTGAAAATAATTTTTTGTCTTAAAAATCAACTTTTACCTTGAAAATCATTTTTTGTCTTGAAAATCAACTTTTACCTTGAAAATCATTTTTTGTCTTGAAAATCAACTTTTACCTTGAAAATAATTTTTTGTCTTAAAAATCAACTTTTACCTTGAAAATCATTTTTTGTCTTGAAAATCAACTTTTACCTTGAAAATCAACTTTTACCTTGAAAATCATTTTTTGTCTTGAAAATATTTTTTTGTCTTGAAAATCAACTTTTACCTTGAAAATATTTTTTTTGTCTTGAAAATCAACTTTTACCTTGAAAATCATTTTTTGTCCTGAAAATCAACTTTTACCTTGAAAATAATTTTTTGTCTTGAAAATCAACTTTTACCTTGAAAATCAACTTTTACCTTGAAAATCATTTTTTGTCTTGAAAATATTTTTTTGTCTTGAAAATATTTTTTTGTCTTGAAAATATTTTTTTGTCTTGAAAATCAACTTTTACCTTAAATATTTTTTTTGTCTTGAAAATCAACTTTTACCTTGAAAATCATTTTTTGTCCTGAAAATCAACTTATACCTTGAAAATATTTTTTTTGTCTTGAAAATCATATTTTACCTTGAAAATCATTTTTTGTCCTGAAAATCAACTTTTACCTTGAAAATCAACTTTTACCTTGAAAATCATTTTTTGTCTTGAAAATATTTTTTTGTCTTGAAAATATTTTTTTGTCTTGAAAATCAACTTTTACCTTAAATATTTTTTTTGTCTTGAAAATCAACTTTTACCTTGAAAATCATTTTTTGTCCTGAAAATCAACTTATACCTTGAAAATATTTTTTTTGTCTTGAAAATCATATTTTACCTTGAAAATCATTTTTTGTCCTGAAAATCAACTTTTACCTTCAAAATCAATTTTTTTCCTTGAAAATAATTTTTTGTCTTGAAAATCATTTTGTGTCTTGAAAATCAACTTTTACCTTGAAAATATTTTTTTGTCTTGAAAATCAACTTTTACCTTAAAAATATTTTTTTGTCTTGAAAATCAACTTTTACCTTGAAAATCATTTTTTGTCCTGAAAATCAATTTTTTCCTTGAAAATCATTTTTTGTCTTGAAAATCATTTTTTGTCTTGAAAATCATTTTTTGTTTTGAAAATCAACTTTTACCTTGAAAATATTTTTTTGTCTTGAAAATCAACTTTTACCTTGAAAATCAACTTTTGCCTTGAAAATCAACTTTTACCTTGAAAATATTTTTTTGTCTTAAAAATCAACTTTTACCTTGAAAATCAACTTTTGCCTTGAAAATCATTTTTTTGTCTTGAAAATAATATTCGGTACTATACCTCCTCTAAAAACGCGTCGTCATCACGTGGTGACATTGCTGGTTTTACGAGCAGAGGAGCATGTTGGGCAGCGCACACACACAGAGTACTTACAAGCAGACACAGTGTGTAGACAGAAAAGGGAGAATGGACGCATTTTGGTGTAAAAAGTCAAGACAAAGGTGAAGTTATAACACTGAAACACCCTCAGGAAGAGCTGCTTTAAGACATGGCTAACATCCATCCACAGTGTTTTAGCTACTTCTAAATCACTAATCCTTGTCTCCATGGCAACAACTAAAGTAAGTTTCTTACAAGTATTATTATCACTGGAGGATTAGGAATAGCTAAGCATGCTTCACTACACACCGTTGGAGGATACAATCGCTCACCGCCGTCACAATGTAAACAAATGCCATGGGTGGATCTACACCTGACATCCACTGTAATGATACCAAGTACAGTAGCGTATCTAGTCGATACTACTATGATTACATCGATATTTTTAAGCATCACAAAATCTTTTTTTTTTTTTTTTAAATGCATATTAAATTATAAACTCATTAAATATGTCCTTGGACACATGAGGACTTTGAATATGACCAATGTATGATCCTGTAACTACTTGGTATCACATCCATACCTAAATGTGTGGTATCATGCTTCTGGAAATTGGACATTTCTACCAGGAAAAAAAAATAGCACAGTGATAATATGTTAATAAAGTCATATTTGACTTCATTCTTTGTAAAATGATTACTTTTATGACATCTTTTGAAGCGTAATAGTGATATTTTGTGTGACATCATGTATAACTAAATATCCTCTTGTTTTATTGGATTATTATAATCACATTCAATACAAAACTGTTCAATGATTGTAGCAAACTAATCACGAAAAAAAAGTGTCCGGTATCGACAACATATTTACCAATTTACAGTATCGCCCCAACCCTACCGGCGCATGCGCGCGCACACACTCCCAGTCGTCTCTCCGCACACACCTGCGAGGCTCCGCGAGTACGAGCGTCTTGCGGGGGCACGCGCGCGTGGCCAAACGCCAGCGAAGCCGTGCGCATGCACACGCGAGCCGAGGAGCGCGCGTGCATGAACGCGTCCATGATCGGCGGGACCGGCAAAGTCAGCGCAGGTAAGAAGTGCTAGAACGTTCGAACGTGCGCGGGTGTACCTAATCAAATGGCGACGTCACGTGCTTGACGTTTAATAACACACTTTTTTTTTGGAACCGGTTAAAAATGTGGTGCTTTTATTTTGGAGGGTGAAATGTTGCGATGCGAGGACTTTTATTCTCTTGAGTGAATTGTTGTGCTTATTAATTCTCTTGAAGTGGGAGGGAAAGAAAGATGGTGTTTATCATTTGTGCACGAATGATTTTCACGGAGAGGAAGTCGTGTCAAAACTGGGACTCGTTTGTTTTGACGTGTCTCAAAAGGACAAAAAAATAAAAATAAATAATAATAATTTTACAAAAATAAAGACGGATGAACTAGTTGGAACAGTTTGAATTGGATAAAAAATGTGGAAATGGTGGAAGTTTGAAAAAGCGGGATTTTTTTTTAAAAAGGCTAAATATTTTGAATGTTGCGAATGAGTTGAAATGGTTGGTGTTGGAATTTTTAAAATCGGTTGAAAAATGTTGAAGTAGTAACATTTTTAATTGAGAAATAAAATTATGGGATTTCTGGAAAACCGGGAATTTTTCCAATTCAAAAATCAACTTGGTTTTTGTGTCCTGATTAAGAGGAATGTTTTGACGGGGGAACGGTTGAAGTGGGTTGAAAAATGTGGAAGAAGTAGTCGACAGAAAAAACGGGAATTCTGTGAATTCCTGGAATTTTTTTTGAACTTTGAAACGTGTCCAAGATGAGTGGAATGTGTTGAAGGTGGAATGGTTGAAAAATGTGGAAGGAGTAGTTGACAGAAAAAAGGGTTTGAAAAAACGGGAATTCTGGGAATTCCTGGAGAAAAAAAAATTAACTTTGAAACGTGTTCAGGATGAGTGGAATGTGTTGAAGGGGGAATGGTTGAAAAATGTGTAAGGAGTAGTTGACATAAAAAAGGTTTTGAAAAAACAGGAATTATGGGAATTCCTGGAATTTTTTTGTACTTGGAAAAATGATGGTTTGAATTTCCAGGACGAGTGGAATGTGTTGAAGGTGGAATGGTGTGAATCGGGGGGGAAAATGTGGGAGTTGTGGAACTTTGAAAAAGGTCCCATTCTTTTCAATGGAAATTTCATGGAATTTCGGGAAAAGCGGGAATTCTTTTTTGGAAAATGCTAAATATTTTTTGAATGTTGTGAAATAATTGAAATGGTTGGTGTTGGAATTTTTCAAATCGGTCGAGAAATGTTGAAGTAGTAACATTTTTAATTGAGAAATTAAATTATGGAATTCCGGGAAAACCGGGAATTTTTCCAGTTCAAAAATCAACTTGGTTTTTGTGTCCTGATTAAGAGGAATGTTTTGATGGTGGAACAGTTGAAGTGGGTTGAAAAATGGGAGAAGGAGTAGTCGACAGAAAAAAGGGTTTGAAAAAACGGGAATTCTGGGAATTCCTGGAATTTTTTTTAATTTTGAAACGTGTCCAGAATGAGTGGAATGTGTTGAAGGTGGGATGGTTGAAAAATGTGGAAGGAGTAGTCGACAGAAAAAAGGTTTTGAAAAAACAGGAATTCTGGGAATTCCTGGAATTTTTTTAACTTGTAAAAATGTCCAGGATGAGTGAAATGTGTTGAAGGTGGAATGATTTGAATCAGACAAAAAATGTTGGTTTAATGGAACTTTGAAAAATGTCCCATTCTTTTCAATGGGAATTTCATGGAAATTTGGGGATTTATTTGAACTTGGAAAAATGATAGTTTGAATGTCCAGGATGAGTGGAATGTGTTGAAGGTGGAATGGTGTGAATCGGGGAAAAGATGTGGGAGTTGTGGAACTTTGAAAAAGGTCCCATTCTTTTCAATTGGAATTTCATGGAAATTTGGGAATTTCGGGAAAAGCGGGATTTTGTTGTTGAAAATGCTAAATATTTTGAATGTTGCGAATGAGTTGAAATGGTTGGTGTTGGAATTTTTAAAATCGGTTGAAAAATATCGAAGTAGTAACATTTTTAATTGAGAAATAAAATTATGGGATTCCGGGAAAACCGGGAATTTTTCCAATTCAAAAATCAACTTGGTTTTTGTGTCCTGATTAAGAGGAATGTTTTGACGGTGGAACGGTTGGGAATTATGGGAATTCCTGGAATATTTTTGTACTTGGAAAAATGATGGTTTGAATTTCCAGGATGAGTGGAACGTGTTGAAGGTGGAATGGTGTGAATCGGGGAAAAAATGTGGGAGTTGTGGAACTTTGAAAAAGGTCCCATTCTTTTCAATGGGAATTTCATGGAAAAGCGGGAATTTTTTTTGGGAAAATGCTAAATATTTTGAATGTTGTGAAAGAATTGAAATGGTTGGCGTTGGAATTTTTCAAATCGGTCGAGAAATGTTGAAGTAGTAACATTTTTAATTGAGAAATTAAATTATGGAATTCCGGGAAAACCGGGAATTTTTCCAGTTCAAAAATCAACTTGGTTTTTGTGTCCTGATTAAGAGGAATGTTTTGACGGTGGAACGGTTGAAGTGGGTTGAAAAATGTGGAAGAAGTAGTCGACAGAAAAAAACGGGAATTCTGGGAATTCCTGGAATTTTTTTTAACTTTGAAACGTGTCCAGGATGAGTGGAATGTGTTGAAGGTGGTGGAATGGTTGAAAAATGTGGAAGGAGTAGTCGACAGAAAAAAGGGTTTGAAAAAACCGGGAATTCTGGGAATTCCTGGAAAAAAAAATTAACTTTGAAACGTGTTCAGGATGAGTGGAATGTGTTGAAGGGGGAATGGTTGAAAAATGTGTAAGGAGTAGTTGACATAAAAAAGGTTTTGAAAAAACAGGAATTATGGGAATTCCTGGAATTTTTTTGTACTTGGAAAAATGATGGTTTGAATTTCCAGGACGAGTGGAATGTGTTGAAGGTGGAATGGTGTGAATCGGGGGGGAAATGTGGGAGTTGTGGAACTTTGAAAAAGGTCCCATTCTTTTCAATGGAAATTTCATGGAATTTCGGGAAAAGCGGGAATTTTTCCAGTTCAAAAATCAACTTGTTTTTTGTGTCCTGATTAAGAGGAATGTTTTGATGGTGGAACGGTTGAAGTGGGTTGACAAATGGGAGAAGGAGTAGTCGACAGAAAAAAGGGTTTGAAAAAACGGGAATTCTGGGAATTCCTGGAATTTTTTTAACTTGTAAAAATGTCCAGGATGAGTGAAATGTGTTGAAGGTGGAATGATTTGAATCAGACAAAAAATGTGGGAGTAGTGGAACTTTGAAAAATGTCCCATTTTTTTCAATGGGAATTTCATGGAAATTTGGGGATTTATTTGAACTTGGAAAAATGATAGTTTGAATGTCCAGGATGAGTGGAATGTGTTGAAGGTGGAATGGTGTGAATCGGGGGGAAAATGTGGGAGTTGTGGAACTTTGGAAAAAGGTCCCATTCTTTTCAATGGGAGTTTCATGAAATTTGGGTAAAAGCGGGAATTTTTTTTGAAAAGGCTAAATATTTTTGAATGTTGCGAATGAGTTGAAATGGTTGGTGTTGGAATTTTTAAAATCGGATGAAAAATGTTGAAGTAGTAACATTTTTAATTGAGAAATAAAATTATGGAATTTCTGGAAAACCGGGAATTTTTCCAATCAACTTGGTTTTTGTGTCCTGATTAAGAGGAATGTTTTGACGGTGGAACGGTTGAAGTGGGTTGAAAAATGTGGAAGAAGTAGTCGACAGAAAAAACGGGAATTCCTGGAATTTTTTTTAACTTTGAAACGTGTCCAGGATGAGTGGAATGTGTTGAAGGTGGTGGAATGGTTGAAAAATGTGGAAGAAGTAGTCGACAGAAAAAAGGGTTTGAAAAAAATGGGAATTCCTGGAATTTTTTTGAACTTTGAAACGTGTTCAGGATGAGTGGAATGTGTTGAAGGTGGAATGGTTGAAAAATGTGGAAGGAGTAGTCGACAGAAAAAAGGTTTTGAAAAAACAGGAATTATTTGGAAAAATTATGGTTTGAATTTCCAGGATGAGTGGAATGTGTTGAAGGTGGAATGGTGTGAATCGGGGGGGAAATGTGGGAGTTGTGGAACTTTGAAAAAGGTCCCATTCTTTTCAATGGGAATTTCATGGAAATTTGGGAATTTCGGGAAAAGCGGGATTTTTTTGTTGAAAATGCTAAATATTTTTGAATGTTGCGAATGAGTTGAAATGGTTGGTGTTGGAATTTTTAAAATCGGTTGAAAAATGTCGAAGTAGTAACATTTTTAATTGAGAAATAAAATTATGGAATTTCTAGGAAAACCGGGAATTTTTCCAATTCAAAAATCAACTTGGTTTTTTGTGTCCTGATTAAGAGGAATGTTTTGACGGGGGAACGGTTGAAGTGGGTTGAAAAATGTGGAAGAAGTAGTCAACAGAAAAAAACGGGAATTCTGGGAATTCCTGGAATTTTTTTGAACTTTGAAACGTGTCCAGGATGAGTGGAATGTGTTGAAGATGGTGGAATGGTTGAAAAATGTGGAAGGAGTAGTCGACAGAAAAAAGGGTTTGAAAAAAAACGGGAATTCTGGGAATTCCTGGAATTTTTTTGAACTTAGAAACGTGTTCAGGATGAGTGGAATGTGTTGAAGGGGGAATGGTTGAAAAATGTGTAAGGAGTAGTTGACATAAAAAAGGTTTTGAAAAAACAGGAATTATGGGAATTCCTGGAATTTTTTTGTACTTGGAAAAATGATGGTTTGAATTTCCAGGACGAGTGGAATGTGTTGAAGGTGGAATGGTGTGAATCGGGGGGGAAATGTGGGAGTTGTGGAACTTTGAAAAAGGTCCCATTCTTTTCAATGGAAATTTCATGGAATTTCGGGAAAAGCGGGAATTCTTTTTTGGAAAATGCTAAATATTTTTTGAATGTTGTGAAATAATTGAAATGGTTGGTGTTGGAATTTTTCAAATCGGTTGAGAAATGTTGAAGTAGTAACATTTTTAATTGAGAAATGAAATTATGGAATTCCGGGAAAACCGGGAATTTTTCCAGTTCAAAAATCAACTTGTTTTTTGTGTCCTGATTAAGAGGAATGTTTTGATGGTGGAATGGTTGAAGTGGGTTGAAAAA
The DNA here is from genome assembly GCF_033978685.3 of Nerophis lumbriciformis. Classification (NCBI taxonomy): domain Eukaryota; kingdom Metazoa; phylum Chordata; class Actinopteri; order Syngnathiformes; family Syngnathidae; genus Nerophis; species Nerophis lumbriciformis. Next base: position 43,458,764 of record NC_084565.2, read on the forward strand.
TGGGAGAAGGAGTAGTCGACAGAAAAAAGGGTTTGAAAAAACGGGAATTCTGGGAATTCCTGGAATTTTTTTGAACTTTGAAACGTGTCCAGGATGAGTGGAATGTGTTGAAGGTGGAATGGTTGAAAAATGTGGAAGGAGTAGTCAACAGAAAAAAGGTTTTGAAAAAACAGGAATTATGGGAATTCCTGGAATTTTTTTGTACTTGAAAAAATGATGGTTTGAATTTCCAGGATGAGTGGAATATGTTGAAGGTGGAATAGTGTGAATCGGGGGGGAAATTTGGGAGTTGTGGAACTTTGAAAAAGGTCCCATTCTTTTCAATGGGAATTTCGGGAAAAGTGGGAATTTTTTTTGGAAAATGCTAAATATTTTGAATGTTGTGAAAGAATTTAAATGGTTGGTGTTGGAATTTTTCAAATCGGTCGAGAAATGTTGAAGTAGTAACATTTTTATTTGAGAAATTAAATTATGGAATTCCGGGAAAACCGGGGATTTTTCTAGTTCAAAAATCAACTTGGTTTTTGTGTCCTGATTAAGAGGAATGTTTTGACGGGGGAACGGCTGAAGTGGGTTGAAAAATGGGAGAAGGAGTAGTCGACAGAAAAACGGGTTTGAAAAAAATGGGAATTCCTGGAATTTTTTTAACTTGTAAAAATGTCCAGGATGAGTGAAATGTGTTGAAGGTGGAATGATTTGAATGAAACAAAAAATGTGGGAGTAGTGGAACTTTGAAAAAGGTCCCATTATTTTCAATGGGAATTTCATGGAAATTTGGGAATTTCGGGAAAAGCGGGATTTTTTTGGGGGGAAATGCTAAATATTTTGAATGCTGTGAAAGAATTGAAATGGTTGGTGTTGGAATTTTTCAAATCGGTCGAGAAATGTTGAAGTAGTAACATTTTTAATTGAGAAATTAAATTATGGAATTCTGGGAAAACCGGGAATTTTTCCAGTTCAAAAATCAACTTGGTTTTTGTGTCCTGATTAGGAGGAATGTTTTGACGGGGGAACGGCTGAAGTGGGTTGAAAAATGGGAGAAGGAGTAGTCGACAGAAAAAGGGTTTGAAAAAAACGGGAATTCTGGGAATTCCTGGAATTTTTTTAACTTGTAAAAATGTCCAGGTTGAGTGAAATGTGTTGAAGGTGGAATGATTTGAATCAGACAAAAAATGTGGGAGTAGTGGAACTTTGAAAAAGGTCCCATTCTTTTCAATGGGAATTTCATGGAAATTTGGGGATTTATTTGAACTTGGAAAAATGATAGTTTGAATGTCCAGGATGAGTGGAATGTGTTGAAGATGGAATGGTTTGAATCGGTTGAAAATTGTGGAAATGGTGGAAGTTTGAAAAATGTCGTATTCTTTTGTATGGGAATTTCGTGGAAACTTGGGAATTTCAGGAAAAGCGAGATTTTTGTTGTTGAAAATGCTAAATATTTTGAATGTTGCGAATGAGTTGAAATGGTTGGTGTTGGAATTTTTAAAATCAGTTGAAAAATGTTGAAATAGTAACATTTTTAATTGAGAAATAAAATTATGGGATTTCTGGAAAACCGGGAATTTTTCCAATTCAAAAATCAACTTGGTTTTTGTGTCCTGATTAAGAGGAATGTTTTGACGGGGGAACGGTTGAAGTGGGTTGAAAAATGTGGAAGGAGTAGTCGACAGAAAAAAGGGTTTGAAAAAACAGGAATTCTGGGAATTCCTGGAATTTTTTTGTACTTTGAAACGTGTCAAGGATGAGTGGAATGTGTTGAAGGTGGAATGGTTGAAAAATGTGGAAGGAGTAGTCGACAGAAAAAAGGGTTTGAAAAAACGGGAATTCCTGGAATTTTTTTGAACTTTGAAACGTGTTCAGGATGAGTGGAATGTGTTGAAGGTGGAATGGTTGAAAAATGTGTAAGGAGTAGTTGACATAAAAAAGGTTTTGAAAAAACAGGACTTATGGGAATTCCTGGAATTTTTTTGTACTTGGAAAAATGATGGTTTGAATTTCCAGGATGAGTGGAATGTGTTGAAGGTGGAATGGTGTGAATCGGGAAAAAGATGTGGGAGTTGTGGAACTTTGAAAAAGGTCCCATTCTTTTCAATGGGAATTTCATGGAAATTTGGGAATTTCAGGAAAAGCGGGATTTTTGTTGTTGAAAATGCTAAATATTTTGAATGTTGCGAATGAGTTGAAATGGTTGGTGTTGGAATTTTTAAAATCGGTTGAAAAATGTTGAAGTAGTAACATTTTTAATTGAGAAATAAAATTATGGGATTTCTGGAAAACCGGGAATTTTTCCAATTCAAAAATCAACTTGGTTTTTGTGTCCTGATTAAGAGGAATGTTTTGACGGTGGAACGGCTGAAGTGGATTGAAAAATGTGGAAGGAGTAGTCGACAGAAAAAAGGGTTTGAAAAAACGGGAATTCCTGGAATTTTTTTGAACTTTGAAACGTGTTCAGGATGAGTGGAATGTGTTGAAGGTGGAATGGTTGAAAAATGTGAAAGGAGTAGTCGATAGAAAAAAGGGTTTGAAAAAAACGGGAATTATGGGAATTCCTGGAAAAAAAATTTAACTTTGAAACGTGTCCAGGATGAATGGAATGTGTTGAAGGTGGAATGGTTGAAAAATGTGGAAGGAGTGGTCGACAGAAAAAAGGGTTTGAAAAAAACAGGAATTATGGTAATTCCTGGAATTTTTTTGTCCTTGGAAAAATGATGGTTTGAATTTCCAGGATGAGTGGAATGTGTTGAAGGTGGAATGGTGTGAATCGGGAAAAAGATGTGGGAGTTGTGGAACTTTGAAAAAGGTCCCATTCTTTTCAATGGAAATTTCATGGAATTTCGGGAAAAGCGGGAATTCTTTTTTGGAAAATGCTAAATATTTTTTGAATGTTGTGAAATAATTGAAATGGTTGGTGTTGGAATTTTTCAAATCGGTTGAGAAATGTTGAAGTAGTAACATTTTTAATTGAGAAATTAAATTATGGAATTCCGGGAAAACCGGGAATTTTTCCAGTTCAAAAATCAACTTGTTTTTTGTGTCCTGATTAAGAGGAATGTTTTGATGGTGGAATGGTTGAAGTGGGTTGAAAAATGGGAGAAGGAGTAGTCGACAGAAAAAAGGGTTTGAAAAAACGGGAATTCTGGGAATTCCTGGAATTTTTTTGAACTTTGAAACGTGTCCAGGATGAGTGGAATGTGTTGAAGGTGGAATGGTTGGAAAATGTGGAAGGAGTAGTCAACAGAAAAAAGGTTTTGAAAAAACAGGAATTATGGGAATTCCTGGAATTTTTTTGTACTTGAAAAAATGATGGTTTGAATTTCCAGGATGAGTGGAATATGTTGAAGGTGGAATGGTGTGAATCGGGGGGGAAATGTGGGAGTTGTGGAACTTTGAAAAAGGTCCCATTCTTTTCAATGGGAATTTCATGGGAATTTCGGGAAAAGTGGGAATTTTTTTGGGAAAATGCTAAATATTTTGAATGTTGTGAAAGAATTTAAATGGTTGGTGTTGGAATTTTTCAAATCGGTCGAGTAGTGTTGAAGTAGTAACATTTTTAATTGAGAAATTAAATTATGGAATTCCGGGAAAACCGGGAATTTTTCTAGTTCAAAAATCAACATGGTTTTTGTGTCCTGATTAAGAGGAATGTTTTGACGGGGGAACGGCTGAAGTGGGTTGAAAAATGGGAGAAGGAGTAGTCGACAGAAAAACGGGTTTGAAAAAAATGGGAATTCCTGGAATTTTTTTAACTTGTAAAAATGTCCAGGATGAGTGAAATGTGTTGAAGGTGGAATGATTTGAATGAAACAAAAAATGTGGGAGTAGTGGAACTTTGAAAAAGGTCCCATTATTTTCAATGGGAATTTCATGGAAATTTGGGAATTTCGGGAAAAGCGGGAATTTTTTGGGGGGAAATGCTAAATATTTTGAATGCTGTGAAAGAATTGAAATGGTTGGTGTTGGAATTTTTCAAATCGGTCGAGAAATGTTGAAGTAGTAACATTTTTAATTGAGAAATTAAATTATGGAATTCTGGGAAAACCGGGAATTTTTCCAGTTCAAAAATCAACTTGGTTTTTGTGTCCTGATTAGGAGGAATGTTTTGACGGGGGAACGGCTGAAGTGGGTTGAAAAATGGGAGAAGGAGTAGTCGACAGAAAAAGGGTTTGAAAAAAACGGGAATTCTGGGAATTCCTGGAATTTTTTTAACTTGTAAAAATGTCCAGGTTGAGTGAAATGTGTTGAAGGTGGAATGATTTGAATCAGACAAAAAATGTGGGAGTAGTGGAACTTTGAAAAAGGTCCCATTCTTTTCAATGGGAATTTCATGGAAATTTGGGGATTTATTTGAACTTGGAAAAATGATAGTTTGAATGTCCAGGATGAGTTGAATGTGTTGAAGATGGAATGGTTTGAATCGGTTGAAAATTGTGGAAATGGTGGAAGATTGAAAAATGTCGTATTCTTTTGTATGGGAATTTCATGGAAACTTGGGAATTTCGGGAAAAGCGGGATTTTTTTGTTGAAAATGCTAAATATTTTGAATGTTGCGAATGAGTTGAAATGGTTGGTGTTGGAATTTTTAAAATCGGTTGAAAAATGTCGAAGTAGTAACATTTTTAATTGAGAAATAAAATTATGGAATTTCTAGGAAAACCGGGAATTCTTCCAATTCAAAAATCAACTTGGTTTTTGTGTCCTGGTTAAGAGGAATGTTTTGACGGGGGAACGGTTGAAGTGGGTTGAAAAATGTGGAAGGAGTAGTCGACAGGAAAAAAAAGGGTTTGAAAAAAACGGGAATTCTGGGAATTCCTGGAATTTTTTTGAACTTTGAAACGTGTCCAGGATGAGTGGAATGTGTTGAAGATGGTGGAATGGTTGAAAAATGTGGAAGGAGTAGTCGACAGAAAAAAGGGTTTGAAAAAAAACGGGAATTCTGGGAATTCCTGGAATTTTTTTGAACTTAGAAACGTGTCCAGGATGAGTGGAATGTGTTGAAGGTGGAATGGTTGAAAAATGTGGAAGGAGTAGTCGACAGAAAAAAGGGTTTGAAAAAACGGGAATTCTGGGAATTCCTGGAATTTTTTTGTACTTTGAAACGTGTCCAGGATGAATGGAATGTGTTGAAGGTGGAATGGTTGAAAAATGTGGAAGGAGTAGTCGACAGAAAAAAGGGTTTGAAAAAACTTTTGAAAAATTATGGTTTGAATTTCCAGGATGAGTGGAATGTGTTGAAGGTGGAATGGTGTGAATCAGGGAAAAAAAATGTGGGAGTTGTGGAACTTTGAAAAAGGTCCCATTCTTTTCAATGGGAATTTCATGGAAATTTGGGAATTTCGGGAAAAGCTGGAATTTTTTTTGGGAAAATGCTAAATATTTTGAATGTTGTGAAAGAATTGAAATGGTTGGTGTTGGAATTTTTCAAATCGGTCAAGAAATGTTGAAGTAGTAATTGAGAAATACAATTATGGAATTTCTGGAAAACTGGGAATTTTTCCAATTCAAAAATCAACTTGGTTTTTGTGTCCTGATTAAGAGGAATGTTTTGACGGGGGAACGGCTGAAGTGGGTTGAAAAATGGGAGAAGGAGTAGTCGACAGAAAAAAGGGTTTGAAAAAAACGGGAATTCTGGGAATTCCTGGAATTTTTTTGAACTTTGAAACATGTCCAGGATGAGTGGAATGTGTTGAAGGTGGAATGGTTGAAAAATGTGGAAGGAGTAGTCGACAGAAAAAAGGTTTTGAAAAAACAGGAATTATGGGAATTCCTGGAATTTTTTTGTACTTGGAAAAATGATGGTTTGAATTTCCAGGATGAGTGGAATGTCTTGAAGGTGGAATGTGGGAGTTGTGGAACTTTGAAAAAGGTCCCATTCTTTTCAATGGGAATTTCATGGAAATTTGGGAATTTCGGGAAAAGCGGGAATTTTTTTGGGGAAAATGCTAAATATTTTGAATGTTGTGAAAGAATTGAAATGGTTGGTGTTGGAATTTTTCAAATCGGTCGAGAAATGTTGAAGTAGAACATTTTTTAATTGAGAAATTAAATTATGGAATTCCGGGAAAACCGCGAATTTTTCCAGTTCAAAAATCAACTTGGTTTTTGTGTCCTGATTAAGAGGAATGTTTTGACGGGGGAACGGCTGAAGTGGGTTGAAAAATGTGGAAGGAGTAGTCGACAAAAAAAAAGGGGTTGAAAAAACCGGGAATTCTGGGAATTCCTGGATTTTTTTTTGTACTTTGAAACGTGTCCAGGATGAGTGGAATGTGTTGAAGGTGGAATGGTTGAAAAATGTGGAAGGAGTAGTCGACAGAAAAAAGGGTTTGAAAAAACGAGAATTCTGGGAATTCCTGGAATTTTTTTGAACTTTGAAACGTGTTCAGGATGAGTGGAATGTGTTGAAGGTGGAATGGTTGAAAAATGTGTAAGGAGTAGTTGACATAAAAAAGGTTTTGAAAAAACAGGAATTATGGGAATTCCTGGAATTTTTTTGTACTTGGAAAAATGATGGTTTGAATTTCCAGGATGAGTGGAATGTCTTGAAGGTGGAATGGTGTGAATCTGTAAAAAGATGTGGGAGTTGTGGAACTTTGAAAAAGGTCCCATTCTTTTCAATTGGAATTTCATGGAAATTTGGGAATTTTGGGAAAAGCGGGATTTTTTTTGTTGAAAATGCTAAATATTTGAATGTTGCGAATGAGTTGAAATGGTTGGTGTTGGAATTTTTAAAATCAGTTGAAAAATGTTGAAGTAGTAACATTTTTATTTGAGAAATTAAATTATGGAATTCCGAGAAAACCAGGAATTTTTCCAGTTCAAAAATCAACTTGGTTTTTGTGTCCTGATTAAGAGGAATGTTTTGACGGGGGAACGGCTGAAGTGGGTTCAAAAATGAGAGAAGGAGTAGTCGACAGAAAAAAGGGTTTGAAAAAACGGGAATTCTGGGAATTCCTGGAATTTTTTTTAACTTTGAAACGTGTCCAGGATGAGTGGAGTGTGTTGAAGGTGGAATGGTTGAAAAATGGGGAAGGAGCAGTCGACAGAAAAAAGGGTTTGAGAAAAACGGAATTATGGGAATTCCTGGAATTTTTTTGTATTTGGAAAAATGATGGTTTGAATTTCCAGGATGAGTGGAATGTGTTGAAGGTGGAGTGGTGTGAATCACGAAAAATTGTGGGAGTTGTGGAACTTTGAAAAAGGTCCCATTCTTTTCAATGGGAATTTCGGGAAAAGCTGGGATTTTTTTTGGAAAATGCTAAATATTTTGAATGTTGTGAAAGAATTGAAATGGTTGGTGTTGGAATTTTTCAAATTGGTCGAGAAATGTTGAAGTAGTAACATTTTTAATTGAGAAATTAAATTGTGGAATTCCGGGAAAACCGGGAATTTTTCCAGTTCAAAACTCAACTTGGTTTTTGTGTCCTGATTAAGAGGAATGTTTGACGGGGGAACGGCTGAAGTGGGTTGAAAAATGGGAGAAGGAGTAGTTGACAGAAAAAAGGGTTTGAAAAATGGGAATTCCTGGAATTTTTTTAACTTGTAAAAATGTCCAAGATGAGTGAAATGTGTTGAAGGTGGAATGATTTGAATCAGACAAAAAATGTGGGAGTAGTGGAACTTTGAAAAATGTCCCATTCTTTTCAATGGGAATTTCATGGAAATTTGGGGATTTATTTGAACTTGGAAAAATGATAGTTTGAATGTCCAGGATGAGTTGAATGTGTTGAAGATGGAATGGTTTGAATCGGTTGAAAAATGTGGAAATGGTGGAAGTTTGAAAAATGTCGTATTCTTTTGTATGGGAATTTCAGGAAACCTGGGAATTTCAGGAAAAGCGGGATTTTTTTGTTGAAAATGCTAAATATTTTGAATGTTGCGAATGAGTTGAAATGGTTGGTGTTGGAATTTTTAAAATCAGTTGAAAAATGTTGAAGTAGTAACATTTTTAATTGAGAAATAAAATTATGGGATTTCTGGAAAACCGGGAATTTTTCCAATTCAAAAATCAACTTGGTTTTTGTGTCCTGATTAAGAGGAATGTTTTGACGGTGGAACGGTTGAAGTGGGTTGAAAAATGTGGAAGGAGTAGTCGACAGAAAAAAGGGTTTGAAAAAACGGGAATTCTGAGAATTCCTGGAATTTTTTTGAACTTTGAAACGTGTCAAGGATGAGTGGAATGTGTTGAAGGTGGAATGGTTGAAAAATGTGGAAGGAGTAGTCGACAGAAAAAAGGGTTTGAAAAAACGGGAATTCCTGGAATTTTTTTGAACTTTGAAACGTGTTCAGGATGAGTGGAATGTGTTGAAGGTGGAATGGTTGAAAAATGTGGAAGGAGTAGACGACAGAAAAAAGGTTTTGAAAAAACAGGAATTATGGGAATTCCTGGAATTTTTTTGTACTTGGAAAAATGATGGTTTGAATTTCCAGGATGAGTGGAATGTCTTGAAGGTGGAATGGTGTGAATCGGGAAAAAGATGTGGGAGTTGTGGAACTTTGAAAAAGGTCCCATTCTTTTCAATAAGAATTTCATGGAAATTTGGGAATTTCGGGAAAAGCGGGATTTTTTTGTTGAAAATGCTAAATATTTTGAATGTTGCGAATGAGTTGAAATGGTTGGTGTTGGAATTTTTCAAATCAGTTGAAAAATGTTGAAGTAGTAACATTTTTAATTGAGAAATAAAATTATGGGATTTCTGGAAAACCGGGAATTTTTCCAATTCAAAAATCAACTTGGTTTTTGTGTCCTGATTAAGAGGAATGTTTTGACGGTGGAACGGTTGAAGTGGGTTGAAAAATGTGGAAGGAGTAGTTGACAGAAAAAAGGGTTTGAAAAAATGGGAATTCCTGGAATTTTTTTGAACTTTGAAACGTGTCCAGGTTGAGTGGAATGTGTTGAAGGTGGAATGGTTGAAAAATGTGGAAAGAGTAGTCGACAGAAAAAAGGTTTTGAAAAAACAGGAATTCTGGGAATTCCTGGAATTTTTTTGAACTTTGAAACGTGTTCAGGATGAGTGGAATGGGTTGAAGGTGGAATGGTCGAAAAATGTGTAAGGAGTAGTTGACATAAAAAAGGTTTTGAAAAAACAGGAATTATGGGAATTCCTGGAATTTTTTTGTACTTGGAAAAATGATGGTTTGAATTTCCAGGATGAGTGGAATGTCTTGAAGGTGGAATGGTGTGAATCGGGAAAAAGATGTGGGAGTTGTGGAACTTTGAAAAAGGTCCCATTCTTTTCAATGGGAATTTCATGGAAATTTGGGAATTTCAGGAAAAGTGGGATTTTTTTTTTGGAAAATGCTAAATATTTTGAATGTTGTGAAAGAATTGAAATGGTTGGTGTTGGAATTTTTCAAATCGGTCGAGAAATGTTGAAGTAGTAACATTTTTAATTGAGAAATTAAATTATGGAATTCCGGGAAAACCGGGAATTTTTCCAGTTCAAAAATCAACTTGGTTTTTGTGTCCTGATTAAGATGAATGTTTTGACGGGGGAACGGCTGAAGTGGGTTTTAAAATGGGAAAAGGACTAGTCGACAGAAAAAAGGGTTTGAAAAAACGGGAATTCCTGGAATTTTTTTAACTTGTAAAAATGTCCAGGATGAGTGAAATGTGTTGAAGGTGGAATGATTTGAATCAGACAAAAAATGTGGGAGTAGTGGAACTTTGAAAAAGGTCCCATTCTTTTCAATGGGAATTTCATGGAAATTTGGGAATTTCGGTAAAAGCCGGATTTTTTGGGGGGGAAATGCTAAATATTTTGAATGTTGTGAAAGAATGTAAATGGTTGGTGTTGGAATTTTTCAAATCGGTCGAGAAATGTTGAAGTAGTAACATTTTTAATTGAGAAATTAAATTATGGAATTTATTTGGGAATTTATTTGAACTTGGGAAAATGATCGTTTGAATGTCCAGGATGAGTTGAATGTGTTGAAGATGGAATGGTTTGAATCGGTTGAAAAATGTGGAAATGGTGGAAGTTTGAAAAATGTCGTATTCTTTTGTATGGGAATTTCATGGAAACTTGGGAATTTCGGGAAAAGCGGGATTCTTTTGTTGAAAATGCTAAATATTTTGAATGGTGTGAAAGACGAGTTGTCCATTATTTTATTTAAGGACTAAATGACAATAATAAACATATGTTTCATGTACCCCAACATTTTTTGTTCACTGACCACCTGAGGGCACCACAGACTGTGGATGGTTTTAAAAAAGGCTTAAAAAGCCCTTCTTTTTTTTTGTTTTTTTTAAAAAACCCTTTTTTTTCTTTTTTTTTTTAAAAAGCCCTTCTTTTTTTTTTAAAAAAAAGCCCTTCTTTTTGAAAAAAAAAAAAAGCCCTTCTTAAAAAAAATAAAAAAAAGCCCTTCTTTTAAAAAAAAAAAAGCCCTTCTTTTTTTTTTAAAAAAAAGCCCTTCTTTTTAAAAAAAAAAAAAGCCCTTCTTTAAAAAAAAAAGCCCTTCTTTTTTTTAAAAAAAGCCCTTCTTTTTTTTTTTTTTTTAAAAAGCCCTTTTTTTTAAAAAAAAAGCCCTTTTTTTTTAAAAAAAAAGCCCTTCTTTTAAAAAAAAAAAAGCCCTTCTTTAAAAAAAACAGCCCTTCTTTTTTTTTAAAAAAAGCCCTTCTTTTTTTTTTTTAAAAAAAGCCCTTTTTAAAAAAAAAAAAGCCCTTCTTTTTTTAAAAAAAAGCCCTTCTTTAAAAAAAAAAAAAAAGCCCTTCTTTTTAAAAAAAAGCCCTTCTTTTTTTTTTAAAAAAAGCCCTTCTTTTTTTTTTTAAAAAAAAGCCCTTTTTTAAAAAATAAGCCCTTTTTTTTTTTTTTAAAAAGCCCTTCTTTTTTAAAAAAAAAAAGCCCTTCTTTTTAAAAAAAAAAAAAAGCCCTTCGTTTTGTTTTTTAAAAAAGCCCTTCTTTTAAAAAAAAAAAAAAGCCCTTCTTTTTTTTAAAAAAAAGCCCTTCTTTTTAAAAAAAAAAAAAAGCCCTTCTTTTTTTTTAAAAAAAAAAGCCCTTCTTTTTTTTTTTTTTTTTAAAAGCGCTTCTTTTTTTCTTTTTTTTTAAAAAGCCCTTTTTTAAAAAAAAAAAAAGCCCTTCTTTTTTTTTTTTTTTAAAAAAAGCCCTTCTTTTTTAAAAAAAAAAAAGCCCTTCTTTTAAAAAAAAGCCCTACTTTAAAAAAAAAGCCCTTCTTTTTAAAAAAAAAAAAAGCCCTTCTTTTAAAAAAAAAAGCCCTTCTTTTTTAAAAAAAGCCCTTCTTTTTTAAAAAGCCCTTCTTTAAAAAAAAAAATTTACTTCTTTTTTTTTTATTTTTAAAAAGCCCTTTAAAAAAAAAATCCATTCTTTTTTTTTAAAAAAAAGCCCTTCTTTAAAAAAAAAAGAAAAAAAAGCCCTTCTTTTTTTTAAAAAAAAGCCCTTTTTAAAAAAAAAAAAAAACCTTCTTTTTTTTTAGATATATGCGCGCTAGTTGTAGTTTTTTATTTGTATTATCTTTTTATTTATTTTTTAATACAATGTAGCACTTTGAGGTTGTTTGCTCAACGTAAAGTGCTTTTTACAAATAAAATCTATCATTATTAAATAAAGCCAATAATGCCATTTTTTTGTGGTCCCCTTTATTTAGAAAAGTATCGAAATACATTTTGGTATATTGGTATCGACCACCCTAGTATATATATATATATATATATATATATATTTATATATATATATATATATATATATATATATATTTCCATCTTTCCTGAACAATGCTGCTTCCGTTTTTCACCATTGACATATTTCACCCACGAGGCCTAGTGTTTCCAGGGGGGACTTTCACAGGTTGACAGTGGTTTTCTGAAGTGTTCCTGAGCCCATGTGGTGATATCCTTTAGAGATTGATGTCGGTTTGTGATACAGTGCCGTCTGAGGGATGGAAGGTCACGGTCATTCAATGTTGGTTTCCGGCCATGCCGCTTACGTGCAGTGATTTCTCCAGATTCTCTGAACCTTTTGATGATATTATGGAGCGTAGATGTTGAAATCCCTCAATTTCTTGCAATTGCACTTTGAGAAACGTTGTTCTTAAACTGTTTGACTATTTGCTCACGCAGTTGTGGACAAAGTGGTGACCCTCGCCCCATCCTTTCTTGTGAAAGACTGAGCATTTTTTGGGAAGCTGTTTTTATACCCAATCATGGCACCCACCTGTTCCCAATTAGCCTGCACACCTGTGGGATGTTCCAAATAAGTGTTTGATGAGCATTCCTCAACTTTATCAGTATTCATTGCCACCACAATTTCCCAACTCATATGGAAACGGGGTTTGTATGTGACACATGCTAACTGTTAGCATGCCACTGTTAGCACACATGCTAAGCGTTAGCATTTTAACGTGCGCATGCTAATGTTTTAGGCTAGCTCTGTAGCTCTTTTTGTACAGTTACACCTAAAACTCACGGATTTCGACACAGATAGCAGGCCCATAGAAATGTCCGCGGGAATGTTCTAGTTTGTTAGTATGTTGTTACTTATGGAGTATATTGTGAATAAATTGAGAACGGGAAGTGAACAAAAGTTTTAGCAACTGCTATGTAAAAGAAAAGAGGTAGGATTAAATAAGCTCTGCTTCTTCCTACTTCTTTTCCAACATGTTGAATAGAGAAACTGGAAATTGTGATGTATCATGTTGTATGCATGCATGTGTGATGTATCATGTTGTATGCATGCATGTGTGATGTATCATGTTGTATGCATGCATGTGTGATGTATCATGTTGTATGCATGCATGTGTGATGTATCATGTTGTATGCATGCATGTGTGATGTATCATGTTGTATGCATGCATGTGTGATGTATCATGTTGTATGCATGCATGTGTGATGTATCATGTTGTATGCATGCATGTGTGATGTATCATGTTGTATGCATGCATGTGTGATGTATCATGTTGTATGCATGCATGTGTGATGTATCATGTTGTATGCATGCATGTGTGATGCATCATGTTGTATGCATGCATGTGTGATGTATCATGTTGTATGCATGCATGTGTGATGTATCATGTTGTATGCATGCATGTGTGATGCATCATGTTGTATGCATGTATGTGTGATGCATCATGTTGTATGCATGCATGTTCCAAATAAACACAAACTCAACTCAAGTCAAGTCAGCAAAATAAAGCCCTGTTCCTTCCTCACATTTGTCCCACTTTTGGTCTTTCAGACGGACAAACGTGGTGGCGGCATAAAGCGTCAGACGGCCAGCAACACCCGAGGAACTGGAAGGTGAGCAAAGTCTGGTATTGTTAGCAACACGGAGCTAAAGTCTCCAAAAAGATAGATGGATAGTACCTATTTAGTTACTTCCCATAGTGATAAATAACAGCTACCAACCATTCACGAAACCCAACACAACACTCCAATACGTGCACCATGACAGCAACCACCCACCCACCACCACGAAAAGAATACCTACCGGAATCAATAAAAGGCTATCGATGCTGTCATCTAGCAAAGCTGAATTTGACCAAGCAACCCCCCCGTACCAAAAAGCCCTTGATGAAAGCGGATACAATTTCACCCTCACCTATGAACCCACGCCAGGAAACCAGCCAAAAAAGAACAGAAAACGAAACGGCATCATCTGGTACAACCCCCCATACAGCAAAAACGTCTCAACGAACATTGGACACAAATTCCTCAACCTGATTGACAAACACTTTCCCAAAGACAACAACCTAAGAAAAGTATTCAACAAGAACAACATCAAATTGAGCTACAGCTGCATGAACAATATACGACAAATCATCTCAAACCACAACAAAACAATTGCAAATGAGCCGTCGACCCCCAGTCAGAACGACTCCAAAACCAACAAAGCATGTAACTGTCGAAAGAAACCTGATTGCCCTCTCAACGGGGGGTGCTTACAAACATCAGTTGTCTACCAATCTAAGGTAACACGCAAGGACATTAACACATCCGACACATATGTAGGATTAACCGAGGGAGAATTCAAAACCAAATGGAACAATCACAAGGCTTCTTTCAGGAACCAAAACCTGCGGAATACCACAGAACTCAGCAAACACATTTGGGACCTCAAAGACAATAATGTTGAATATTCAATAACATGGCAAATTCTTGCATCCAGCACACCTTACAATAGTGGTAATAAAAGATGCAACCTATGCTTGAAAGAGAAACTGTTTATTATCTACCGTCCAGACCTGTCATCCCTCAACAAGCGCAGCGAAATTGTAACAACATGCCGCCATAGACGGAAACACCTCCTAGGTAACACATGAACCAATCACCACGCCCCTAGGCCAGCCTGTACCCACCCACTCTGTGCCCTATATAAACCATGGTATGCGAATGCTTCCATTAAAATCTCCTGACGATTGAGGGTACCCCCCTCATGAAACAGGCCTGTAGAGATGAAATAGTCTTGTGATTTTTTTTCCCCACACATACATATATATATATATATATATATATATATATATATATATATATATATATATATATATATTTGTTTCAGGCCTGAACAAATTGACTAAACTATTTTAAATAGCTGCAACATAACATACATAAGTAACAAACAGCATAATAACAACATAGCTGTAAACCAAGGAAGGCACACATGACATACACAAAGCCTAACCAGGTGTTTTTTTCTATCAAGGAATTGTGAAATAAAATCATGTCTGAAGCCCAGAACACTCTACACATTTCCCCAGTTTTAGTTTAGAGATAAGGAAAGATTGGCCTGGCCCACTAGGATCCTTTTTTATGTTTGTGAACGTTATAATCTATACATTTAGAGTGATGTGATAATCAAACACTCGAGAAGTCTCGAATGAAAGAGTCTATAAGAGAATTGACAGAGTGTGTGTACCTTCAGTGCGCAGTGCCTCGCTAAAATCCAGCCGTTGTTGCGTAGGAGGTAAAGTGCTTCGTACTGGCTTCGTCGAAGCATGTTGCTTTTGTAGCTGTTTCAGCAGATTTGAATTGCTAGGATAGGATCTTTGATCCAAGACACAACTTACATTCAACTAAAATGTTCTTTTCTTTGTGGTCGACAAAAGAAAAGTATTGAGAATGTCTCCATGTTAAGAAACTCGGCTTCGGTCTTGTTAGTAAACACAGACACGCCCCCTCCCCCACACACACACAGCGCGCGGCGCGCCTCTTCCTTATCACCTTTTCCGCAGCGCTCCAATAAAACACACTCAGATCTTCTCAGTTTCTAGCCGACATTACATAAAAAAATAACGTATAATGTTTGTGAACTTCATAGTCTATACATTTAGAGTGATGTGATAATCAAACACTCTAGAAGTCTCGAATGAAAGAGTCTATAAGAGAATTGACAAGAGTGTGTGCATCTTCAGTGCGCAGTGCCTCGTTAAAATCCAGCCACTGTTGCTTAGGAGGTGAAGTGTGTCTCTCTTTACTAGCTTCGTCGAAGCATGTTGCTTTTGTAGCTGTTTCAGCAGATTTGAATTGCTAGGATAGGATCTTTGATCCAAGACACAACTTACATTCAACTAAAATGTTCTTTTCTTTGTGGTCGACAAAAGAAAAGTATTGAGGATATCTCCATGTTAAGAAACTCGGCTTCGGGCTTCGCCATGATGTCTTGTTAGTAAACACAGACCTCTTCCGCAGCGCTCCAATAAAACACACTCAGATCTTCTCAGTTTTTAGCCGATACTACCGGTACATAAAAAATTACGTAAAATAACACAGTAGCGCGTCATGTAGTAACGGTAACGGAGTTACTGAATATAAAAAAATAACGCGTTAGATTACTATTTACCGCCGAAAGTAATGGCGTTACAGTCCCAACACTGGTCATCAACACTCACAAGTATAAAACTACTTTTTTTTAAAGTAATAATTTCTTATTTCAAGCATAAAAAAAAAAAAATCATGATTTTGACACAATTGTGTCTCATAATTAAAACAGATAACAGCTTTTATTGTCAATGAAACAAGAGAAAATAGGTACACAGTAAACTGACAGTTAATATTTAAACATTTAACATTTCTAACAATTTTGAACAGAAATAGTTCATGCACATTAAGATCAATTCTTCAAAATTACAATTAAACATTTTTTGGGCCGGGGGCGGGGCTGTATATATGTGCACTAATTGACTGAAAGAGCACGCACTTGGCGCGATGATGTCATGTTATCCATGGAAAAATGCATTTTTAGACAATATGATTTTCCTGAGCGGCTAGGAGACCCCGAGAGTAACAAGCGCTTGCCTTGTTGCCTTTCCATTAACAACAATAAACTAGTTTTTAGTATAAGTTTGCTGCTTTCAAGAAATGTAATATGATGATGTCAAGATAATGGCACTAGCATTTACTTCATTTAACAATATTTTTCAACATATTGAGCAAAAAGGTCTCTTTTTTTTTTTTTTTGTACCAAGGAAAGTGCACTTGTTATTAGTGAGAATATACTTATTTTAAGCTATTTTGGGTTTCATTGAAGTTAGCTAATTAGGGACCGCAATGTCCCTTTGGGACAGAGGACCCTATTGAAATTGTAAGGTTTTATTACTATTATACCGGCCGCCTCTTTGAGCTGTAATTTGACCCCCTTAACATGCTTCAAAACTCACCATATTTGACACACACATCAGGACTGGCAAAAATTTGCCATCTAATAAAAAAACCAAACCCCAAAACTCAAAATTGCGCTCTTGCGCCCCCTAGGAAAAAACACAGACACAACTGCTTGTAACTTCCAGTAGGAATGTCGTAGAGACATGAAACACCTCTATGTAGGTCTGACTTAGACCTAGATTTCATACATTGACATCCTTCAGCCAAAATCAACAGGAAGTTGGCAATTCCCCCTTCAGAACAAAAGTTTACTAAAAACAGTCACTTTTGCCTCTTTGAGCTGTAATTTGACCCCCTTAACATGCTTCAAAACTAACCAAATTGGACACACACATCAGGACTGGCAAAAATTGCGATCTAATAAAAAAAACCAACCCCAAAACTCAAAATTGCGCTCTAGCGCCCCCTAGGAAGAAAACACAGACACAACTACTCCTAGGAAGAAAACTCAGACAAAACTGCCTGTAACTTCCAGTAGGAATGTCTTACGGACATGAAACAAAAACCTCTATGTAGGTCTTAATTAGACCTACATTTCATACATTGACAACCCCCAGCAAAAATCAACAGGAAGTTTCCAATTCCCCCTTCAAAACAAAAGTTTTGTAAAAACCTGTCACCTTTTTTCAAACATTATCTCCTCTGAGCGCGTTTGTTGTGTCGGCTTCAAACTAGCACAGGAGAGAGATTGAACCCTTCTGATTAAAAGTTGACGAAAGAGTTTTAATTACTGCTCCGGTTTGGATTTTATGTGCCGTCAAAGTTGGTCCCGTCCATCGCTGCTTGCAGCTTTAATTTGACTTGTTTTGGAAAGTCTTGACAAGCCAAATGTTCTTGTTCTATTGGCATATAAATTTTGCTCAGTTCAAATAAAATACCCCTCATTTTTTATTTTATTAGGGCCCGCATGGCCCATTGCATAAGGACTCCCACAGGGAGTCCTTATGCAATGGGACATAAGGACCTATTGAATTTGTAAGGTTTTATTAGGGCCCGCATGGCCCATTGCATAAAAGGGAGTCCTTATGCAATGGGACATAAGGACCTATTGAATTTCTAAGGTTTTATTATTATTATTATTCTTCCGCAACTTTGCGCTGTAATTTGACCCCCTTAACATACTTCAAAACTCACCAAATTATACACACACATCAGTAATATACGGCAAAACTTTTTATCAAAAAACCAAACCTCAAAACTCAAAATTGCGCTCTAGCGCCCCCTACGAGAAAAAAAAACTAGACTGCCTGTAACTCCCACTAGAAAGGTCGGAGAGAAATGAAACAAAAACCTTTATGTAGGTCTGACTTAGACCTAGATTTCATAATAGTATATTCTTGGGCAAAAATCAACAGGAAGTTGGCAATTCCCCCTTCAAGACAAAAAAGTACTAAAAACAGTAACTTTTGCCTCTTTGAGCTGTATTTTCACCCTCTTAACATGCTTCAAAACTCACCAAACTGAACACACACATCAGGACTGGCAAAAATTGCGATCTAATAAAAAAACCTAACCCCAAATCTCAAAATTGCGCAATTTTTGAATAAAACGCAGAAAAAAATGCTCCTCGGAAGAAAAAAATGACAAAACTGCCTGTAACTCCCACTGGGAAGGTCGGAGAGACATGAAACAAAAACCTCTATGTAGGTCTAACTTAGACCTACATTTCATTAATTGACAACCCCCAGCAAAAATCAACAGGAAGTTTGCTATTCCCCCTTCAAAACAAATTTTTTGTAAAAACCGGTCACCTTCCTTCAAAAACTATCTCCTCTGAGCGCGTTTGTCGTTTCGGCTTCAAACTAACACAGGAGAGAGAACCCTTGTGTATAAAACTACAGAAGCGCATTTTTCTAACTGCTCCGGTTTTGATTTTATGAGCCTTCAAAGAACCGCTGCGCTGAAGCTGCTGCGCTGCTGTTTTTTCAAGATGGCTGCTCAAAAGCAGGAAGCACCAACGTGCCCACACAATGCAGACAAGGTAGGTACACTAGACAAAAGTATTGGGACACTTCGGACTAAAAGTAGACAAAAGTATTGGGACACTTATGACTACCACTGGACAAAAGTATTGGGACATTTAGGCCGAAAACTGGACAAAAGTATTGGGATACTTGGGACTAAAACTTGACAAAAGTATTGGGATACTTGGGACTAAAACTTGACAAAAGTATTGGGACACTTGGGACTAAAACTTGACAAAAGTATTGGGACACTTAGGACTAGCACCTGCCAAATACGCGGGCCCGACCAATGCTGCTTGCAGCTTTAATTTTTTTCTTGTTTTTGAACACTGACTTTTTGCAATGTAGGGGTCAGTTTCCACGCCGCAGAGGAGCTCATTTCAGCGGAGGGATGCTAAAATATTAACCAGTCCCGCGCGGCCGCCAAGTGTCAGGTGCCAATTAAGTAATTAAAAGAGGCGGAGGGGGGGCTGCACTTTCCACAATGTCACGTTTAACATCAACAAAGAGTTGCTCAGACAGCTAAATGCTACTACAATAGTTGTACTTTCACATAAAAAAAACATTTGACAAATTCCCTCACAAATTGAGTAAGTGTAGCTTTGATGCCGCTTTTTTTCTAGCCTCAGTAACCCACTGGATCACATGTGTCAAACTCAAGGCCTGGGGGCCAGATGTGGCCCCGCCACTTTATTTTATTCGGCCCTGGAAAGCCAGGAAATATTATGTATCAATAAAGTTGTCATGTCTGTGTGATCATGTTTTTGTTTTGGTCATGTTCGTTTTGGTTTTTGGACTTTTTTGTGCACTTTTGTTTTGTCACCATAGCAACCATTAGTTTTCACCTGTCACGTCACGCACCTGTTTCACGTTTTGAGTCACGCACCTGCTTTCACTAATCATGTCCATAGTATATTTAAGTTCATTCTTTTCAGTTTGTCGTTCTGACGACATCTCCACATTTATGCTTCTGTACATCCTGCTTCATGTCCCATGCCAAAGTAAGTTTTTGTTCCATGTTTATAGTCTTTTTGTTTTTTCATAGTTTGTTCTCCGCCATTGTGCGCGCTTTTCGTTTGTACTTTTTTACTGTCATGACTCGGTCTTGGGTGTATGCTTTTCCGGGATGCAACGGAAAGTTGGCTCGGGCGAGACGGGAATGAAGGTACATGATTTATTTAATATATCAAAAAAAAGTACAAACGAAAAGCGTGCACAGTGGCGGAGAATAAACTATGAAACCAAAAACATGATCATGTTTTTGTTTTGGTCATGTTCGTTTTGGTTTTTGGACTTTTTGTGCACTTTTGTTTTGTCACCATAGCAACCATTAGTTTTCACCCGTCACGTCACGCACCTGTTTCACGTTTTGAGTCACGCACCTGCTTTCACTAATCATGTCCATAGTATTTTTAAGTTCATTCTTTTCAGTTTGTCGTCCTGACGACATCTCCACATTTATGCTTCTGTACACTCTTCATGCTCTAAGATCCTGCTTCATGTCCCATGCCAAAGTAAGTTTTTGTTCCATGTTTATAGTCTTTTTGTTTTTTCATAGTTTGTTCTCCGCCATTGTGTGTGCTTTTCATTTGTACTTTTTTTGCTATAGTCTTTTGGTTTCATAGTTTATTCTCCGCCACTGTGCGCGCTTTTCGTTTGTACTTTTTTACTGTCATGACTTGGTCTTTGGGTGTATGCTTTTCCGGGATGCAACGGAAAGTTGGCTCGGGCGAGACGGGAATGAAGGTACATGATTTATTTAATATATCCAAAAAAAAGCGTGCACAGTGGCGGAGAATAAACTATGAAACCAAAAGACTATAGCAAAAAAAGTACGTATGAAACTAGCTTACCACCACCAGGTGTGAATGAATGATGGGTTCTACATGTAAAGCGACTTTGGGTACTTAGAAAAGCGCTATATAAATCACAGGTATTATTATTATTATTAATAATAATAATAATAATAATAATAGATTTTATTTGTAAAAAGCACTTTACATTGAGCAAACAACCTCAAAGTGCTACAGTATATTAAAAAAATAAAATATAAATAAAAATAAAAAATAGAACAGCCTAATAGCTAGAACTAGCATGCATATATCTAAAGAAAAGGTTTTTTTTGGGGTTTTTTTTTAAAGAAGGGTTTTTAAGCCTTTTTTAAAAGCATCCACAGTCTGTGGTGCCCTCAGGTGGTCAGGGAGAGCGTTCCACAGACTGCAAGCGGCGGAGCACGAAACCCGGATGGGAGCAGGTAAAATGTTGCATTGTGCATTAGCTTTGATGCTAAAAAAATAAAAAATAAATTAAAATAAAAAATAGAACAGCCTAATAGCTAGAACCAGTATGCATATAACTAAAGAAAATGTTTTTTGTTTTTTTTAAAAAGAAGGGTTTTTAAGCCTTTTTTTAAAAGCATCCACAGTCTGTGGTGCCCTCAGGTGGTCAGGGAGAGCGTTCCACAGACTGCAAGCGGCGGAGCACGAAACCCGGATGGGAGCACGTAAAATGTTGCATTGTGCATTAGCTTTGATGCTAAAAAAATAAAAAATAAATACAAATAAATTAAAATAAAAAATAGAACAGCCTAATAGCTAGAACTAGTATGCATATAACTAAAGAAAATGTTTTTTGTTTTTTTTAAAAAGAAGGGTTTTTAAGCCTTTTTTTAAAAGCATCCACAGTCTGTGGTGCCCTCAGGTGGTCAGGGAGAGCGTTCCACAAACTTGGAAGCGGCGGAGCACGAAACCCGGATGGGAGCACGTAAAATGTTGCATTGTGCATTAGCTTTGATGCTAATGCTGATGCTAAACCTAGCAATCCCGAGCTAGTTTTGCTGTATTTTTGTGGGTTTTTTAGCGGGAATGACTTGAACGCGCTTTGTGGTCAGGTGATGCTGTGGCTCGTGGCGGCGTTACTGGCGCTGGTGGAGGACGCCTTGTCCGAGGAGGACGTTCCAGAGAGCCACCTGGACGTGCAAGGTGTCCTGGGGCAGCCCTCCTGGCCTCCTGAAGATGAAGTGGACCCTCTCTGGCCAGAATCCTTAGGTAGGCCTTCGCACACGTCCTGATGCTAAGCTAACCGCTACAATACGGCGTGTGAAAATAGCAACTTGTCACTGCCGGGTGACTGATATAGTTTGTGGAAGTCGGCCCGGATCTTTTCAAGGTTCGAGCGTGGCCTTGGTCACTGGAGCCAGGGTAAAAATAATCAAGCCTGTCACGCCGTCCATCCAGAGAGCTGATAGGCTCGCGTTTGTCGGGGAATCCAAGCACAGATCCTCCTCCTCCATGACCTATGACGCGGAAGTTTTATCACAAAAAGACAAAATCAAAACTGCAAGTGATGAGAATGAAGTTCAGTTCAGTTTCAGTTTCAGTTTCAGTTTCAGTGGAACCATACAACGTCATGCATCACACTGCAAAAAAAAAATTCTGTAAAACATTGTAAACCAAATAATGATCAAAAACATTATATTTATAGAAATGTTCATGAAAAATATCGTAATTTTACAGATTTTTACTAAATTATTAAGATCAACCACCTTTGATAAAGTGACCATGCAAACAGTTCTGCAGAAAAATACCTTTATTCTACAGAGTTTTTCCAAATTATTACGATCAAACACCTTTAAGTGACAATGCTGGCAGTTCCACAGAAAAATACCATTATTTTACAGATTTTTAAGATCAACCACCTTTGATAAAGTGACGATGCAGAAAAATACCTTTATTCTACAGCATGGGTGTCAAACTCTGACCCGCGGGCCAAATTTGGGGCTTCTGCACGCACACACATTAGAATGCAACGCATACTTCATCAACAGCGATACAGGTCACACTGAGGGGTAGCCGAATAAAAAACTTTAACACTGTTAGAAATATACGCCACACTGTGAATCCACACCAAACCAGAACCCTTTGCGGCACTAACTCTTCTGGGACGCTACAAGGTGTGTGTGTGGGGGGCGGGGGGGGTGTATTTTGTAGCGTCCTGGAAGAGTTAGTGCTGCAAAGGATTCTGGGTATTTGTTCTGTTGCGTTTATGTTGTGTTACGGTGTGGATGTTCTCCCGAAATGTGTTTGTCATTCTTGTTTGGTGTGGGTTCACAGTGTGGTGCATATTTGTAACAGTGTTGAACTTGTTTATACGGCCACCTGTATCGCTGTTGATGAAGTATGCGTTGCATTGGCTCGTTTGTGCGTACAGAAGCCGCACATATCTTGTGACTGGGTCTGAACGATGTTAGAATGGATGAAAAGCGGACGTGACGATAGCTCGTAGAGTATGTTAAAGGTTCATTTGTTCAACCTTGGCCCGTGGCTTTGTTCAGTTTTACATTTTGGCCCACTCTGTATTTGAGTTTGACACCCCTGTGTTAGATTGTTAGTATTGACATTAGGGCTGCAGCTAACGATTATTTTTCTATCGATTAATCTATAGATTATTTTTTCGATTAATCGGTTAATCTATAGATTATTTTTTTTCGATTAATCTATAGATTATTTTTTTCGATTAATCTATAGATTATTTTTCCTTTTACCGATTATTTTTTTTATTTAAAATGAAGAGGAAAAAATAAATGTAGGCCAGTTTTTTCAAAAGGCATGGCTTTTATTTACAAAAAAAAAAGTATGGCCACTCAGTCAACATTGACAACAACATGACAAAATATTCTGTAACAATGTAAACATTTAAAACTTTTAACATTTAACAAAATTAAAAGTAGCTTATTTGCTTTTTAATGTGCAAATATAAAAGTAAACATCCAGTGCAAATCTTAATATTCTGGAATAGTATAAGCATTTCAAAAGTAAAAGTATTGCTTATTTTGCTTTAAAATGTGCAAAAATAAAGATAAACATCCAATACAAAAAAGTGCAAAACGGAAATATTCTGTAACAAGTGTAAACATTTCAACAAAAGTAAAAGTATTGCTTATTTGCTAAAATGTGCAAAAATAAAGCTAAACATCCAATACAAAAAAGTGTACAGTGTAAACATTTCAACAAAAGTAAAAGTATTGCTTATTTTGCTTAATAACACAACAATGATAGTATGATTAAAGTGAAAGTTAATTGTTGGTTTGTACATAGTATATGTAACTGTTAATGTTGTAAAAGGTATTTGCGCAACTAATTAACGTTAGCGTTTGTGACACGTCTTGTGCCGTGGGGTTCTTTCAGGACCGACAGACTGAACGCCAGACGGCTTTGCCAGGTTTACAATCTTTTAATTTTACACAAAGTCTTTTCTCTTCCAACTCTTTTCTCTTTCTTTCCTCGCTTTTCAGCTCCTCTTCCTCGCTCGCTCGTCGTCCCCTGTCTCTTGCGGCGTCGCTCCCGGCGCGCCCCGCCTCGCCGCTCGCTCGCCGCCGCCGCCTCTCCACAGCGTTAAAGAGGAGCGCGTCTTTGTAAACACTGAACAGGCACGCCAAACGCGCCTCTCAGAGCAAACGGTGCTTTAGTTTATGAATTTACAACGCAGATACAAATGACACATTCATGTTTTTGTGTAATAATGACAACGTATACGCACGCGGACGAATGACTTGTTGATGGTGATGGCAAGAACGCTGTCGGGGGTTTTCTTTTCAAATGTTCGTTCATAGCCGTTGTGCTGCTATGATAGGCCATTTCCGCTCGACACAGTGTGCATACAACAACATTATTAGGCCGTTTATTGAAATACTCACACACTTTTGACGACTTTTGGCGTGCTTTTTTCCCCTCGCTCGCATCGTCTGCTTTGCGCTCCGCCATGACAGTAGTGTGACGTAAATATGCGACGCGCCGACGCACAAAAACGGCGTCGACGTATTTACGTAACCGATGACGTCGACTACGTCGACGCGTCGTTTCAGCCTTAATTGACATAGACTTTTATATAACCATAACTATAATAAGCTACATATTTCATGAAAGATAATTACTGTAATTTTACATGAATCTGAAAGTAATTTAAGAAAACAGAAAATGCTATGTATAATTAATTTGGTATTTTTCTGTAAAAAAAAATAGAGATATACATAGTTTGTCATTACTGGCATATTACTTAAAATAACAGGCGGATTGTTTATTTACAGATAATGTCTTCAATTCTACAGTTTTATAAACTATTTAAAAAAAATTGAAAAATGACAGTAGAAATTTAGAGTAAATTAACCATAAAAATAGGATTTTTTTTTTTTTACAGTGCACATAATTCCACTTGTTTCATTACAGCACGTCCGAAAAGGAGTAGGAAGAAGCAGAGCTTATTTAATCCTACCACTTTTTCATACCATAGCAATGTTATCCAATTTCCTTGTTCTCTGTAACAGAACAGTGAATAAATAAGTAATATACCATAGTAAGTAAAGAAATATTAAATACATAAATAATCTTTATCTCAAAAGAAGAAAAAAAAGGGTTAAAGATGTTCATCATAATTCTTGTGTGTACTTTGTGAACACTATTTATATTATTCACATGTGAATAATGCTGTATAACAGACAGTATTTATATTATTCACATGTGAATAATGCTGTATAATAGACTGTATTTATATTATTCACATGTGAATAATGCTGTATAATAGACTGTATTTATATTATTCACATGTGAATAATGCTGTATAATAGACTGTATTTATATTATTCACATGTGAATAATGCTGTATAATAGACTGTATTTATATTATTCACATGTGAATAATGCTGTATAATAGACTGTATTTATATTATTCACATGTGAATAATGCTGAATAATAGACTGTATTTATGTTATTCACATGTGAATTATGCCGTATAATAGACTGTATTTATATTATTCACATGTGAATAGTGCTGTATAATAGACTGTATTTATATTATTCACATGTGAATGATGCTGTATAATAGACTGTATTTATATTATTCACATGTGAATAATGCTGTATAATACTTAATTTATATTATTCACAAGTGAATTATGCTGTATAATAGACTGTATTTATATTATTCACATGTGAATAATGCTGTATAATAGACTGTATTTATATTAATCACATGTGAATAATGCTCTATAATAGACTGTATTTATATTATTCACATGTGAATAATGCTGTATAATACTTAATTTATATTATTCACAAGTGAATTATGCTGTATAGTAGATTGTATTTATATTATTTACATGTGAATAATGCTGTATAATAGACTGTATTTATATTATTCACATGTGAATAATGCTGTATAATAGACTGTATTCATATTATTCACATGTGAATAATGCTGTATAATAGACTGTATTTATATTAATCACATGTGAATAATGCTCTATAATAGACTGTATTTATATTATTCACATGTGAATAATGCTGTATAATAGACTGTATTTATATTATTCACATGTGAATAATGCTGTATAATAGACTGTATTTATATTATTCACATGTGAATAATGCTGTATAATACTTCATTTATATTATTCACATGTGAATAATGCTGTATAATACTTAATTTATATTATTCACATGTGAATTATGCTGTATAATAGACTGTATTTATATTATTCACATGTGAATAATGCTGTATAACAGACTGTATTTATATTATTCACATGTGAATAATGCTGTATAATACTTAATTTATATTATTCACAAGTGAATTATGCTGTATAATAGACTGTATTTATGGTATTCACATG
>NC_084565.2:43487500-43505000 GCF_033978685.3 Nerophis lumbriciformis
GGGAGGCGTTCGGGTGGCATCCTGACCAGATGCCCGAACCACCTCCTCTGGCTCCTCTCCATGTGGAGGAGCAGTGGCTTTACTTTGAGCTCCCCCCGGATGACAGAGCTTCTCACCCTATCTCTAAGGGAGAGACCCAAACTCATTTGGGCCGCTTGTACCCGTGATCTTGTCCTTTCGGTCATAACCCAAAGCTCATGACCATAGGTGAGAATGGGAACGTAGATCGACCGATAAATTGAGAGCTTTGCCTTCTGGCTCAGCTCCTTCTTCACCACAACGGACCGATACAGCGTCCGCATTACTGAAGACGCCGCACCGATCCGCCTGTCGATCTCGCGATCCACTCTTTCCTCACTCGTGAACAAGACTCCGAGGTACTTGAACTCCTCCACTTGGGGCAAGATCTCCTCCCCAACCCGGAGATGGCACTCCACCCTTTTCCGGGCGAGAACCATGGACTCGGACTTGGAGGTGCTGATTCTCATCCCGGTCGCTTCACACTCGGCTGCGAACCGATCCAGTGAGAGCTGAAGATCCTGGCCAGATGAAGCCATCAGGACCACATCATCTGCAAAAAGCAGAGACCTAATCCTGCAGCCACCAAACCAGATCCCCTCAACGCCTTGACTGCGCCTAGAAATTCTGTCCATAAAAGTTATGAACAGAATCGGTGACAAAGGGCAGCCTTGGCGGAGTCCAACCCTCACTGGAAACGTGTCCGACTTACTACCGGCAATGCGGACCAAGCTCTGGCACTGATCATACAGGGAGCGGACTGCCACAATCAGACAGTCCGATACCCCGTACTCTCTGAGCACTCCCCACAGGACTTCCCGAGGGACACGGTCGAATGCCTTCTCCAAGTCTACAAAACACATGTAGACTGGTTGGGCAAACTCCCATGCACCCTCAAGGACCCTGCCGAGAGTATAGAGCTGGTCCACAGTTCCACGACCAGGACGAAAACCACACTGTTCCTCCTGAATCCGAGGTTCGACTATCCGGCGTAGCCTCCTCTCCAGTACACCTGAATAGACCTTACCGGGAAGGCTGAGGAGTGTGATCCCACGATAGTTAGAACACACCCTCCGGTTCCCCTTCTTAAAGAGAGGAACCACCACCCCGGTCTGCCAATCCAGTGGTACCGCCCCTGATGTCCACGCGATGCTGCAGAGTCTTGTCAACCAAGACAGCCCCACAGCATCCAGAGCCTTAAGGAACTCCGGGCGGATCTCATCTACCCCCGGGGCCTTGCCACCGAGGAGCTTTTTAACTACCTCAGCAACCTCAGCCCCAGAAATAGGAGAGCCCACCACAGACTCCCCAAGCACTGCTTCCTCATTTATTAATTTTGCCACCTAATGCTGTCACAATGAGACTCCTTGGCCATGTCAGATGGACAGCAGCTTTCCCGTGTTCTAATAATACATTGAGTGATTGAACAAGAGTCAAAGTCTATGCTGGCATGTGTTGGAATAATTGTTTGTAAGTTATCACAAAAGAAACATTATATTACATTATGTTCCTGATGAGAAGATCAATGCTGTCTTTCGAGGCCTAACAAGAGGAAGAAGGCTCGTAAAACGCCACTGTGATTTCAACACGGACAGATGGCAGGATCTGCTCAACTTCCAGAGGAACTCTCTTTGAAGTGTTAAACGAACTCTCTTTGAAGTCAACGCTATTTACGACCCGCTGCCCTTTTGAAGCAACTGTGGTCAGGAGACGGGAGGGGGTTATCCATTGTCCTCCAACACCTGCCCCAGCTGGATCCAGGAAGAGCCCAAGCCCGAGAAATCCCACTTCTTGGTCTTCAAAGCGACCGAAAACAATGACTGTTTTACATACTTCCCATTCCTGCTGAGACATGTGTTGGTGCGTGAACATTGAACATCTGAATTAAAAGAGGAGACGAAAACCTTCTTGGTCAGAGCGTGGTGCAGGACTGTACAGAGAGTGCAGTGGCCATGTCTCTCCTCAATATTGAGTCCAAATTGAATTCTGTCTCTGTTTGATTCCTTGCCTTTTGTCTTGTTTAATAGATGTCCTCAGTGTTTGAACGTGACAGCATGTCTACATTTAAACGATTACATCATTTGGTCCGCTGGCACCGAGCGTTGTGTTTCGGGATGTGGGGTCCGGTGGTGTTTTTATACACTGGTTGTTTTGACGATGTACATCCATCTTCTTCCTCACCTTCCTGATGCTCGACCATCCCTTTTTTGTTTTAGCCCGCAGTTTTACGCAACACACGGCAATTTCAACCCGTGTGTTTGGCTTTGTGTGTGCGCACACTTTGATACATATATATGTATATGCATATATATATTAGGGGTGTAACGGTACACAAAAATTTCGGTACGGTACGTACCTCGGTTTAGAGGTCACGGTTCGGTTCATTTTCGGTACAGTAAGAAAACAACATCCATCCATTTTTTACCGCTTATCCCTTTTGGAGTCGCGGGGGGCTCTGGAGCCTATCTCAGCTACAATCGGGCGGAAGGCGGGGTACACCCTGGACAAGTCGCCACCTCATCGCAGGGCCAACACAGATAGACACCGTAACACAACAAAAACAAATACCCAGAAGCCCTTGCAGCACTAACTCTTCCGGGACGCTACAATACAAACCCTGCCGACCTCAACCTCCTCATGCTCTCTCAGGGAGAGCATATCCCAAATTCTAAGCTGCTGTTTTGAGGCATGTTAAAAAAATAATGCACTCCGTGAGGGCCATATAATATTTTTTAACACTGAACACAACTAAATGCGTGCATTTTTTAAGTAAGACCAACATTTTTAGAGTACAATAAGTCTCTTGTTGTTTTTAATAACATTGTTATTCTGAAGCTAACCAACAATAAATAATTAATGCGACTTCTTGAACAGGTGCTGTCACGTTCAAACACTGAGGACATCTATTAAACAAGACAAAAGGCAAGGAATCAAACAGAGACAGAATTCAATTTGGACTCAATATTGAGGAGAGACATGGCCACTGCACTCTCTGTACAGTCCTGCACCACGCTCTGACCAAGAAGGTTTTCGTCTCCTCATTTATTCAGATGTTCAATGTTCACGCACCAACACATGTCACAGCAGGAATGGGAAGTATGTAAAACAGTCATTGTTTTCGGTCTCATTGAAGTCCAAGAAGAGGATTTCTCGGGCTTGGGCTCTTCCTGGATCCAGCTGGGGCAGGTGTTGGAGGACAATGGATAACCCCTCCCGTCTCCTGACCACAGTGACTTCAAGAGGGCAGCGGGTCGTAAATAGCGTTGACCTCGGTTACCAAATAGTTGGAAGAGAGTTTGTGAAATACTTCAGAGAGAGTTCGTTTAACACTTCAAAGAGAGTTCCTCTGGAAGTTGAGCAGATCCTGTTATCTGTCCGTGTTGAAATCACAGTGGCGTTTCACGAGCCTTCTTCCTCTTGTTAGGCCTCGAAAGACAGCATTCATAATACAACGTTTCTTTTGTGATAACTTACAAACAATTATTCCAACAGGTGCAGTAGAAAACGGATGGATGGATTACAATGTACGAGGGTGTTGTATATTTTGAACGTTATTTTTAACACTGTGATTACCAGCGGAATTATTCATTACTTATCGTGTTATATACATTTTTTGGTTATTTATTTACCAAATTTGTAAACAATGGCTTTATACTTTTAACATTGGGAACACTATAATAATTCTGCCCACGTTAATCAACATTAAACTGCCTCATGTTGTAGCTCAGATTAAATAAAATGCTTCTACATATAAAAAGTGCAACATTAAACAGTTTCAAGTCAACTCATCATGCTTAATTTATTACAGCATTTGGGAAGCCTGTAGTTGATTGTTTATGTAAATGTTATATTTGTATCAACATGTGATAGCAGGGACCCTGCCATTCAAAACTAGGCTGCTGCATTACTAATGATTGATGTAACCATAGCTGAAAAAATAGTACAATAGCAATGGGAGAGACTATTCACCCCTGAACACCATGGAGTTCTTAATGATGCACTTACATTATTATATCAACTATAAGAGACAGAAACTCTTCATTTAACATAATGTCCTTTTTTGCTGCTTCAACACAGCTCAATCAACACAGAAAAAGGTAAAGTGAAATAACAGACAGACAGGGCTTTGATGTCCGTAACACACACACACACCGCAAAATGAGCTAACGTTACGCTAAAAGCGAATTAGCCTTCACCTCAAGCCAGGACTATGAGCGAGCTGAGCTGCAGTTTAAGTTTCTAGAAGGTCAACGGGCTCATAGTGATGTTACTAGTAGTTGACTGGGAGGTGTTTATTATCATTTGGGGAGAGTCCGCTGCCTGATGATTACCTGCTAAACGCTAAGCACTGACTACATGCGCTCTGAATACGCACTGCTGATTGGCTGTTACCACTCTGCGTGTAACCAATCAGATGGTTGTGTGGGTGTGGAATAGTTCCAGTAGAGTTTAAACATGCAGTGGTACGACCTCTACTTAAAAAACCCAGCCTCGACCCCTCTCTCCTCTCTAACTTCAGACCTATCTCTAATCTTCCATACATTTCCAAAATATTAGAGAAGGTTGTCTACAGTCAGTTGTTGCCCTTCTTAGAGGATAATGGTATCACTGAGCTGTTCCAGTCCGGTTTTAAAGCCCTCCACAGCACAGAGTCAGCGCTTCTAAAAGTTTTTAACGATATCCTCCTGTCCACTGATTCTGGTAAATATGTTGTCCTGGTGCTTTTAGATCTGTCTGCTGCGTTCCACGCCACCTTAATCACTCGTCTTGAGAACTGTGTGGGCATTAAGGGCGCCGCCCTCAACTGGTTCCGGTCGTACCTAACCGACAGGAGTTTTTGTGTAAAAGTAGACAGTTTTATGTCGTCCACAGCTCCTTTACCACATGGGGTCCCCCAGGGCTCAATCCTTGCCCCAATTTTATTTGCGCTTTACCTTCTCCCCCTTGGTTCTATTTTTAGGAAGTACAGTATTGCATTTCATTTTTATGCCGATGATTGCCAGATTTATTTTCCCATGGCACAAAATAACACGGTTCAACGTCTTATTGACTGCCTGCACGACATCAAAGTCTGGCTTTCAGCTAACTTCCTGAGCCTAAATGAAGACAAAACAGAAGTCATGTTGTTCGGTCCAAGTCGCTCTCCCTCCCCCAACGTTGACCTCGGCACTCTGACCCCGTATCTCAGCGACTCTGTCACAAACCTGGGGGTAAAGTTTGACTCAGATTTTAAATTCGAAAAACAAATCAGCAGCGTCGTTCAAAAAAGCTTTTATCAATTACGCCAAATAGCGAAAGTGAAACCGCTTCTATCAAGACATGATCTTGAGAAATTAATCCACGCTTTTATCTCGACTCGTCTTGATTACTGTAATGCCCTGTATGTTGGCATTAGCCAGGCCTCCCTCGCCCGCCTGCAGCTCGTGCAGAACTCTGCTGCTCGTCTGCTAACACAGACCCGCAGACGTGAGCACATCACCCCTATTTTAGCGTCCCTTCACTGGCTCCCTGTGCGTTACCGAATACATTTTAAACTCCTTTTATTTGTTTTTAAATGTCTAAACAACCTCGCGCCAACCTATCTCTCCGACCTCCTTCAGCCTTACTGCCCCACCCGATCCTTAAGATCAGCCGATCAGCTGCTGTTGACGGTCCCTGACACAAGGCTGAAGCTTAGAGGTGACAGAGCTTTCGCCGTTGCTGCTCCCAAGCTCTGGAACGACCTACCCCTGAGTGTTAGACAAGCCTCCTCTCTTCCTGTTTTTAAATCTCTCTTAAAAACATACTTTTATTCCATGGCTTTTAACACTGAGTGATATCCATCCTGCAATGGCGCCCCATAATACACCTGCTGTGATCCTGTTTTTATGTTTTTATGTTTTTATTAATTCTATTTTAATTTTTTTTTTTTTTTATCGTGTTCTGTTTGTGTTGTGTTGTGTTTGCTCGGTACTCGTTTTATCTTTTAACCTGTTCATTGTACAGCACTTTGGCTACCCCTGTGGTAAATTTTAAATGTGCTCTATAAATAAAGTTGATTTGATTTGCTGTGTAGAAGACGGAGGCAGAAAGCGGAGCAGCTTGTTAAGACTTTAGCTTAGGTGGCTACTTAATATGTCCGTGTGGAAACTCTTTCGGTACACCTCCGAACCGAACCGAAACCCCCGTACCGAAACGGTTCAATACAAATACACGTACCGTTACACCCCTAATATATATATATATATATATATATATATATATATATATATATATATATATATATATATATGTATGTATGTATATAAATATATATGTGTTTATGTATATGCATATATATTAGGGCTGCGAATCTTTCGGTGTCGCACGATTCGATTCAATATCGATTCTTGGGGTCACGATTCGATTCAAAATCGATTTTTTTTTTCGATTCAACGCGATGCTCGATTCAAAAAGGATATTTTCCCGATTCAAAAGGATTGTCTATTCATTCAATGTCATGTCTGTGTAATCATGTTTTGTCTTAGTCATGTTTTGTTTAGTTATTGGACTCTTTAGTTTCTGGCTTTTCACTCCCTTGTCTTGTTTCCATGATTACCCCATTAGTTTCACCTGTTTCACGTTTGGACTCATTGTGCACTCTTGTTTGTCACCATAGCAACCCATTAGTTTTCACCTGTCATGTCACGCACCTGTTTCACGTTTTGAGTCACGCACCTGTTTTCGTTAATCATGTCTGTAGTATTTAAGTTCAGTGTTTTCAGTTTGTCTTTCTGGTGACATGCCCATATTTATGCTTCTGCACACTCTCCACACCCTTATGATCCTTGCTGCTCTTTTTTCATGCCGGTTCCATGCCAAGTACGTTTTTGTTTATTAAGCCACAGTTAGTGTTTTTTGTTGTTCATAGTTTTTGCCTTTGTGCAAGTATTTGTTTTCATAGCCAAGTCGTTTCTCCGCCACTGTGCGCGCTTTTCGTTTGTACTTTTTTTTTTGTAGTTTTAGTGTTTAAATAAATCATGTATTCCCCTTCACGCCACGTATAGTCCAAATCTTTTGCACCTCGGGAGAACAAACCAAGCTTTAGTCCAAGTCTTGACAGATGTCACCAGAAAGACAAACTGAAAAACAATGAACTTAAATACTACAGACATGATTAACGAAAACAGGTGCGTGACTCAAAACGTGAAACAGGTGCGTGACGTGACAGGTGAAAACTAATGGGTTGCTATGGTGACAAACAAGAGTGCACAATGAGTCCAAACGTGGAACAGGTGAAACTAATGGGGTAATCATGGAAACAAGACAAGGGAGTGAAAAGCCAGAAACTAAAGAGTCCAATTACTAAACAAAACATGACTAAGACAAAACATGATTACACAGACATGACATTGAATGAATAGACAATCCTTTTGAATCGGGAAAATATCCTTGATGTGATGCAAGTGTAAGCCACTGTGACACTATTGTTCTTTTTTATAAATGTCTAATGATAATGTCAATGAGGGATCTTTAATCACTGCTATGTTGAAATTGTAACTAATATTGATACTGTTGTTGATAATATTCATTTTTGTTTCACTACTTTTGCTTTGTTCTGTGTGTGTCATGACTTGGTCCTGGGTGTTTGCTTTTCCGGAATGCAACGGAAAGTTGGCTCGGGCGAGACGGGAATGTAAATACATGATTTATTTAATATATCAAAATAAAAGTACAAACGAAAAGCGCGCACAGTGGCGGAGAACAAACTATGAAACCAAAAGACTATAGCATTAATAAACAAAAACTTACTTGGCATGGACTAAAAGGAGCAGCATGAACGATGGACATGAAATCAAGTGTCAGAAATGTGCATAACATAATTGTGGGATGTCACCAGAAAGACAAACTGAAAGCAATGAACTTAAATACTACAGACATGATTAACAAAAACAGGTGCGTGACTCAAAACGTGAAACAGGTGCGTGACGTGACAGGTGAAAACTAATGGTTGCTATGGTGACAAAACAAAAGTGCACAAAAAAGTCCAAAAACAAAACCGTACATGACCAAAACAAAAACATGGTCACACAGACATGACAGTGTGGTGTTTGTGTCTCCTCTCAATTGCTCTGTTTATTGCACTTCTGAGTGTTGCTGGGTCGGCTTTGCTTTTGGAATTGGATTGCATTGTTATGGTATTGCTGTATAATGTTTTGTTGGATAGATTCATTAAAAAATAAATAATAAATAAATTTGAAAAAAAATCAATTTTTTAAAAACGACAATCGATTCTGAATCGCACAACGCGAGAATCGACATTCGAATTTGAATCGATTTTTTTCCCACACCCCTAATATATTTATATATATATATGTGTATATATATATATATATATATATATATATATATATATATATATGTGTGTATATACAGGTAAAAGCCAGTAAATTAGAATATTTTGAAAAACTTGATTTATTTCAGTAATTGCATTCAAAAGGTGTAACTTGTACATTATATTTATTCATTGCACACAGACTGATGCATTCAAATGTTTATTTCATTTAATTTTGATGATTTGAAGTGGCAACAAATGAAAATCCAAAATTCCGTGTCACAAAATTAGAATATTACTTAAGGCTAATACAAAAAAGGGATTTTTAGAAATGTTGGCCAACTGAAAAGTATGAAAATGAAAAATATGAGCATGTACAATACTCAATACTTGGTTGGAGCTCCTTTTGCCTCAATTACTGCGTTAATGCGGCGTGGCATGGAGTCGATGAGTTTCTGGCACTGCTCAGGTGTTATGAGAGCCCAGGTTGCTCTGATAGTGGCCTTCAACTCTTCTGCGTTTTTGGGTCTGGCATTCTGCATCTTCCTTTTCACAATACCCCACAGATTTTCTATGGGGCTAAGGTCAGGGGAGTTGGCGGGCCAATTTAGAACAGAAATACCATGGTCCGTAAACCAGGCACGGGTAGATTTTGCGCTGTGTGCAGGCGCCAAGTCCTGTTGGAACTTGAAATCTCCATCTCCATAGAGCAGGTCAGCAGCAGGAAGCATGAAGTGCTCTAAAACTTGCTGGTAGACGGCTGCGTTGACCCTGGATCTCAGGAAACAGAGTGGACCGACACCAGCAGATGACATGGCACCCCAAACCATCACTGATGGTGGAAACTTTACACTAGACTTCAGGCAACGTGGATCCTGTGCCTCTCCTGTCTTCCTCCAGACTCTGGGACCTCGATTTCCAAAGGAAATGCAAAATTTGCATGGTTGGGTGATGGTTTGGGGTGCCATGTCATCTGCTGGTGTCGGTC
The DNA here is from genome assembly GCF_033978685.3 of Nerophis lumbriciformis. NCBI lineage: Eukaryota > Metazoa > Chordata > Actinopteri > Syngnathiformes > Syngnathidae > Nerophis > Nerophis lumbriciformis. The sequence goes on from NC_084565.2 coordinate 43,496,800, forward strand.
CACTCTGTTTCCTGAGATCCAGGGTCAACGCAGCCGTCTACCAGCAAGTTTTAGAGCACTTCATGCTTCCTGCTGCTGACCTGCTCTATGGAGATGGAGATTTCAAGTTCCAACAGGACTTGGCGCCTGCACACAGCGCAAAATCTACCCGTGCCTGGTTTACGGACCATGGTATTTCTGTTCTAAATTGGCCCGCCAACTCCCCTGACCTTAGCCCCATAGAAAATCTGTGGGGTATTGTGAAAAGGAAGATGCAGAATGCCAGAGCCAAAAACGCAGAAGAGTTGAAGGCCACTATCAGAGCAACCTGGGCTCTCATAACACCTGAGCAGTGCCAGAAACTCATCGACTCCATGCCACGCCGCATTAACGCAGTAATTGAGGCAAAAGGAGCTCCAACCAAGTATTGAGTATTGTACATGCTCATATTTTTCATTTTCATACTTTTCAGTTGGCCAACATTTCTAAAAATCCCTTTTTTGTATTAGCCTTAAGTAATATTCTAATTTTGTGACACACGGAATTTTGGATTTTCATTTGTTGCCACTTCAAATCATCAAAATTAAATGAAATAAACATTTGAATGCATCAGTCTGTGTGCAATGAATAAATATAATGTACAAGTTACACCTTTTGAATGCAATTACTGAAATAAATCAAGTTTTTCAAAATATTCAAATTTACTGGCTTTTACCTGTATATATATAATTAATATATAATTTTTAATTATTCATTTTTACAATTGGTTATTAAGAGTAAATATATATATGTATATCCATATATGTATATGCATATTTTTGTATATATGTGTGTGTTTATATATATATATATAATTAATATATAATATTTAATTATTAATTATTACAATTGGTTATTAAGAGTAAATTCGACCCCTACCTTGTTTATTTCCGTGACGACCTCCTTAAAGTTTTTTAATAAATTCGAAATATCAAGCAGCTAAAATGCGCCAAACAAAACATGTGCTTGGCTTTAAAGTGAATAAACTAGTATTCCATGAAAAAAAAAAAAAAAAAATTCACACTCATCTTGACATCTGGTGTCTCTCACACAGTTACGAGGTCTCCCTGCTGGTGGGAAGTAGTAATTAGCATTTTAAAAGCAGACGTGTGGTGTGTGTGTTCTAGAAGAATGGACGCCGCTGCAGGAAGAGGACGCGCCGCATCAGAGCAGGTGGCGGCGTTTCCCTCACGACACGGACCTGAGCCGGACTTCCCGGCGGAAGCGCAAGAGGACCAAGAGCAGCCTGGACTGCCGGCTGGAGAAGAGGCAAATGCGAGTGCGCGACCTCGGCCTGGGCTACGACTCGGACGAGATCGTCCTCTTCAAGTACTGCGTGGGCTCGTGCCACGGCGTCCGCGGGAACTACGACCTGGCGCTGAAGGCCTTGGTGGCCCAGGGGAGCGTCTCCGGGCGCAAGGTCAGCAGCCAGCCGTGCTGCCGGCCCAGCCGCTACGAGACCGTGTCCTTCATGGACGCCCACACCATGTGGCAGACCATCAGGTGGCTCTCCGCGGCCGACTGCAGATGCGTGGGCTGACCAGGCGGCGGACGCTTCTACGGAACCTTTCACCGGGACCGGAGTGCGGCGGTCCTCACAAAGACAGAATAAAGAGCCGAGGGACACTCGAGCTCTTCTCAAAAGCCCGGAGGCTGGCCAGAGTTGCTCCTGGAGGGAGGCCACAAAGCCGTGAGGATTGTCTGGATTTAGAGCGGCCTGCTTTGACTCCTCCGCCAAAGCGCAGACCCCCTCGGGCAAGACTTTGAAGGACACCCCTTATTGCTGATGTTTTCACATGTTTGGTTGGCATGGCAACCGGACGTCAAGCCGCTGTAACTTTACCAGGCTCCAGGTTTGTCTTCTCGCCTCCGTTCAAAAGTATCGGGACAGCTAAAAAGGGCCCCCCCCTGTTCTGCAGTTCTTCCACCTCCAAGCGGGCCTTGCTTTGTGCACCGGGGGCCCGTCCACGCAGCCTCGACCGTGGCCTTCACGACCAAATGCTTCCACGTGCCTCCCGTGCGGATTTAGGTCGGTCTTTATAAGACCCAATGTTGCTCTCACCATGTGACACAAGTCTACCTGGCAGCTCGCCGTCACACTGGGGGGTCAAGACACACACATTCTTGTATTTCTTACCTTCTTGAGACCTACGAAAAATGCCTCTTTAGGACCACCATTTCTAGATATATAAAGATTTGTATTTACAAAATTAATAATATATACATACTTTGCAAATATAAAAAAGTTAAACTTTTAGTTATTTTAATTTTTTTTTGTAATTGGTTTTTAATCTTCATTATTTACTTCAAGTTATTACAATATATCTCTATATACATATATATATTTTTTTTTAATTAATTTTGGTCAAAGGGAGTGCATTTCAATTTTTTACACACTTGTTATTTCATATGTTGACCAGATGGGGAGCTCTTTTAAAAGTGACACTATGCAAATATAAAAAGGTAAGCTTTTAGTTAATTAAAAAAATATATATATATATAATTGGTTGTTAAATCTTCATTATTTACTTCTAGTTATGTCTCTATATACATATTTAAAAAAATAATAATAATAATTTTTAATTTTGGCCAAAATTTCTACACACACTTGTTATTTCATATGTTGACCAGAGGGGGCGCACTTCAAACTTTTACACGCACTTGTTATTTCATATGTTGGCCAGAGGAGGACCACTTTTAAAAGTGACACTATGCAAATATAAAAAGGTAAGCTGTGACAATCGTGGGTACTTAAACTTTGACTTTTTAGTTAATTTAAAAAATATTAAAACATTTAAATTGGTTTTTAAATCTTAATTATTTACTTCTAGTTATTACAGTATGTCTCTATATACATATTTAAAAATAATAATTGTTTTCTTAAATTTTGGCCAAAGGGAGTGCATTTAAATTCCTTACACACACTTGTTATTTCATATGTTGGCCAGAGGGGGAAGCACTTAAAATTTTTACACACACTTGTTATTTCATATGTTGACCAGAGGGGGAGCACTTTTAAAAGTGACACTATGCAAATATAAAAAGGTAAGCTGTGACAATCGTGGGTACTTTAACTTTAACTTTTTAGTTAATTTAAAAAATATTTTAAAAATTGTAATTGGTTTTTAAATCTTAATTATTTACTTCTAGTTATTACAGTATGTCTCTATATACATATTTACAAAATAATTGTTTTTTTACATTTTGGCCAAAGGGAGCGCATTTAAATTCTTTACACACACTTGTTATTTCATATGTTGGCCAGAGGGGGCGCACTTCAAACTTTTACACGCACTTGTTATTTCATATGTTGACCAGAGGGGGAGCGCTTTTAAAAGTGACACTATGCAAATATAAAAAGGTAAGCTGTGACAATCGTGGGTACTTTAACTTTAACTTTAACTTTTTAGTTAATTTAAAAAATATTAAAAAATTGTAATTGTTTTTTAAATCTTAATTATTTACTTCTAGTTATTACAGTATGTCTCTATATACATATTTTAAAAAATAATTGTTTTTTTACATTTTGGCCAAAGGGAGCGCATTTAAATTCCTTACACACACTTGTTATTTCATATGTTGGCCAGAGGGGGAGCACTTAAAACTTTTACACACACTTGTTATTTCATATGTTGACCAGAGGAGGACCACTTTTAAAAGTGACACTATGCAAATATAAAAAGGTAAGCTGTGACAATCGTGGGTACTTTAAAAAAGTTAAGTTTTTAAATTAACTTTTTAGTTAATTTAAAAAATATTAAAATAATTGTAATTGGTTTTTAAATTTTAATTATTTACTTCTAGTTATTACAGTATGTCTCTATATACATATTAAAAAATAATAATAATAATAATTTTTAATTTTGGCCAAAGGGGGCGCATTTCAATTTCTTACACACACTTGTTATTTCATATGTTGACCAGAGGGGGCGCACTTCAAACTTTTACACGCACTTGTTATTTCATATGTTGGCCAGAGGAGGACCACTTTTAAAAGTGACACTATGCAAATATAAAAAGGTAAGCTGTGACAATCGTGGGTACTTTAACTTTGACTTTTTAGTTAATTTAAAAAATATTAAAACATTTTAATTGGTTTTTAAATCTTAATTATTTACTTCTAGTTATTACAGTATGTCTCTATATACATATTTAAAAATAATAATTGTTTTCTTAAATTTTGGCCAAAGGGAGTGCATTTAAATTCCTTACACAGACTTGTTATTTCATATGTTGGCCAGAGGGGGAAGCACTTAAAATTTTTACACACACTTGTTATTTCATATGTTGACCAGAGGGGGAGCACTTTTAAAAGTGACACTATGCAAATATAAAAAGGTAAGCTGTGACAATCGTGGGTACTTTAACTTTAACTTTTTAGTTAATTTAAAAAATATTTAAAAAATTGTAATTGGTTTTTAAATCTTAATTATTTACTTCTAGTTATTACAGTATGTCTCTATATACATATTTAAAAAATAATTGTTTTTTTTACATTTTGGCCAAAGGGAGCGCATTTAAATTCTTTACACACACTTGTTATTTCATATGTTGGCCAGAGGGGGCGCACTTCAAACTTTTACACGCACTTGTTATTTCATATGTTGACCAGAGGGGGAGCGCTTTTAAAAGTGACACTATGCAAATATAAAAAGGTAAGCTGTGACAATCGTGGGTACTTTAACTTTGACTTTTTAGTTAATTTAAAAAATATTAAAAAATTGTAATTGTTTTTTAAATCTTAATTATTTACTTCTAGTTATTACAGTATGTCTCTATATACATATTTAAAAAAAATAATAGTTTTTTTTACATTTTGGCCAAAGGGAGCCCATTTAAATTCCTTACACACACTTGTTATTTCATATGTTGGCCAGAGGGGGAGCACTTCAAATTTTTACACACACTTGTTATTTCATATGTTGACCAGAGGGGGAGCACTTTTAAAAGTGACGCTGCAAATATAAAAAGGTAAGCTTTTAGTTAATTTAAAAAAAACATTTTTGTAATTGCTTTTTAAATCTTCATTATTTACTTCTAGTTATTACAGTATGTCTCTATATACATATTTAAATTACAAAAAATGTTTTTTAAATTTTGGCCAAAGGGGGCGCATTTCAGCTTCTTACACACACTTGTTATTTCATATGTTGACCAGAGGGGGAGCACTTTTAAAAGTGACACTATGCAAATATAAAAAGGTAAGCTGTGACAATCATGGGTTCTTTAACTTTAACTTTTTAGTTAATTTAAAAAATATTAAAAAATTGTAATTGGTTTTTAAATCTTAATTATTTACTTCTACTTATTACAGTATGTCTCTATATACATATTTAAAAAAAAAAAAATTTTTTTTTAATTTTGGCCAAAGGGGGCGCATTTAAATTCCTTACACACACTTGTTATTTCATATGTTGGCCAGAGGGGGAGCACTTGAAATTTTTTACACACACTTGTTATTTCATATGTTGACCAGAGGGGGAGCACTTTTAAAAGTGACACTATGCAAATATAAAAAGGTAAGCTTTTAGTTAATTTAAAAAAAAATGTAATTGTTTTTTAAATATTCATTATTTACTTCTAGTTATTACAGTACGTCTCTATATACATATTTAAAATTAATAATAATAATAATTTTTAATTTTGGCCAAAGGGGGCACATTTCAATTTCTAACACACTTGTTATTTCATATGTTGGCCAGAGGGGGCGAACTTCAAACTTTTACACACACTTGTTATTTCATATGTTGGCCAGAGGGGGACCACTTTTAAAAGTGATGCTATGCAAATATAAAAAGGTAAGCTGTGACAATCGTGGGTACTTTAACTTTAACTTTAACTTTTTAGTTAATTTAAAAAATATTAAAAAATTGTAATTGGCTTTTAAATCTTAATTATTTACTTCTACTTATTACAGTATGTCTCTATATACATATTTTTAAAAATATATATATTTTTTTATTTTGGCCAACTGCGATGAGGTGGCGACTTGTCCAGGGTGTACCCCGCCTTCCGCCCGATTGTAGCTGAGATAGGCTCCAGCGCCCCCCGCGACCCCAAAGGGAATAAGCGGTAGAAAATGGATGGATGGATATTTTGGCCAAAGGGGGCGCATTTAAATTCCGTACACACACTTGTTATTTCATATGTTGGCCAGAGGGGGAGCACTTTTAAAAGTGACGCTATGCAAATATAAAAAGGTAAGCTTTTAGTTAATTAAAAAAATATATTTTTGTAATTGTTTTTTAAATCTTCATTATTTACTTCTAGTTATTACAGTATGTCTCTATATACATATTTAAATTACAAAAAAATGTTTTTTAAATTTTGGCCAAAGGGGGCGCATTTCAGCTTCTTACACACACTTGTTATTTCATAGTTGACCAGAGGGGGAGCACTTTTAAAAGCGGTCAATTTAAAAAATCCCTCCTTTTTTGGGACCACCCTCATTTTGATTTCACCACCATCAACACACACACACACACACACACACACACACACACACACACACACACACACGCACACACACACACACACACACACACACACACACACACACACACATTCTTGTATTTGTTACCTTCTTGAGACCTGAGAAAAATGCCTCCCTCTTTAGGACCAGCCTTTCTAGATATATAAAGAAGTGTATTTACAACATTAATAATATATACATACTATGCACATATAAAAAAGCTTGTTGTGAAAAATGAGTTGGAATTTCACAAGAAAAACTTTTGTCAGTATTATAATAAAGGTTGTAATTTTACTCAACGCAAGTCAAAATTTTACAAGAAAAACGGAACATTTGTGCAATATTATGATAAAAGTTGGAATTTTACTCAACAACAGTCGCAATTTTACAAGAAAAGCTTAAAATGTTGACAATTTTATGAAAACAGTTCTAATTTTACTCGACAAAAGTCACAATTTTATAAGAAAACCTCAAAATGTTGGCAATATTATAATAATAATCGGAATTTTACTTGGCAAAATTATGACTAAAGTCATAATTTTACTCTAAAAATGTCACTATTTTACATGAACAACAAAAAAATTGGCAATATTTTGTGATAAAAGTCAGACCTTCGATATGACAAATGTCGGCATTTTGCATTAAAAAGTAATAATTTTACATAAAAAAAAGTAATAATTTTACAAGAAAATATTGCAATATTACAGAAACAGAAAGAATAAGAGAAATTGTTCCCAATTTAGAAAAAAAAAAAAAAAGTCGACACATTGTGAGAAAAAGACTGCTTTTAGTGAATTTTTTTTTGAGGGGGGGGATTTTTTCTTTGTAATTGTTTTTTAATCTTCATTGTTTACTTCAAGTTATTACAGTATGTCTTTATATACATGTTTATTTTAATTTTTTGAATTCATTTTGGCCAAAGGGGGCGCATTTCAATTTCTTACACACACTTGTTATTTCATATGTTGACCAGAGGGGGAGCACTTTTAAAAGCGGTCAATTTAAAAAATCCCTCCTTTTTGGGACCACCCTCATGTTGATAGATGTCACCACAAATGAGACATTGTCTATTAGATGCAACGTTATTGATTTATGTCATCACTTGTTCACACCTCCTCATAAGGAAGATACTTTTCCTTCTTCGTGTCTCAAGAAGGCTAGAAATACAAGCGCACACATAGCTGACCTCCATGTAAACACGTGTCTACGGCGTCCTTGTTTACATGTCAGTCAACAGTGTGTTGTGAGATGCCGTGACAAATATAGACGTTCACCATGACGGCTTTTCAACACCGACTTTAATTTTAGACGTGTCGAGACTTGATACGGCGAACAAACGTTTTCGCCGTTTCGGACAAAGCACTCGGACTGCGTCCGCTGGTTTCACCCGCGTGACTTGGACTCTGTGATAACACGTACAGTGTGCAGATCAGGGGTGTCCAAAGTGTGGCCCGCGGCACATTCTAGAAACTCGGCCTTTAAAAAGTGAATAAAAGAGCATATGGGTGAAATGTAACAAGAAAAAGTTGCAATGTTGACTCTAATAACACAAATTGTTGGTAAGTTGTTTGCGGGCTAATAATGAATGACCATCAAGGTTATGAATTATTAACTTATACAAGGTTCCAATTATTTCACATCTAAAAATTCCAGTTTAAAAATATTTTATGGGGGAAAATATTGCCATAAAAAAACTAAAGTTTCTTTGACA
>NC_084565.2:43507500-43512500 GCF_033978685.3 Nerophis lumbriciformis
ATAACACAAATAATGTCCGTTTGTAGCATTTTCAGAGAAATATCAAAACATCCCCCGCAGACTTTTCACATTTTTTTAATCAACATTTTTAGCTTTTTAGTCCCAACATGACATATTTTTGCTCTTTTTCTTACATATTTATCAGGGTTTTTTTCCCCCCCGACAACATGTCGCAGGCTATCAAAACTTGAGCTGCGGACCACAAATAGCCCCCGAGCCGCACTTTTGACACCCTTGTTTTAAATATTTCTGCATTTAGGGTCCAATACCACGATCCAATAATTTGACAACACTTTTCAAGTTTTTGTAAGGAAACAAGGCACACTCTTTTATTTAAGTGAGTCCTTTCCGTCGATTCATCAGCATCATTTTCTCCTACACTTTCATAAGAGTCTTAAAAGGCATCGTTGCCTTGGTGTACACAAATATATTTATTGATTAAATTATTATATTTATTTGTATTAAACATTTTTATACAAAAGTTACAAAGTTTTACAAAATACAAGCCAAAGTCTGCTTTTCGTCTCACAATTATTTCCTCATGTTTTAATTGCTACACAAACCTCACCTTAATGATTATGTAGACATGTGTGATGGTTTTTTTGGACTTTCAAGTGTCCGTGACGTTGACTTTGGCAAAGGAATAACAAAAGTAAGCCATAAATAAATATTTAATTTGATGGTGATGATTATAATCTGTGTTAGTTGGTGATTTTACAGCAAAATGTTTGGTCTGCAAACATTCTTGTCATAACAGTTTGCATTCTAATCACTGATTTTGTACGTTTTATACACAGTAAACTATTTTGAAAGTGACATTTTTACCAAGCTTTTTTTTTTTGGCAGGACACACACACACACACACACACATATACCACAATAGATACGTAGTTTGGCCTTAATATCCAAGGTTTCCCTTTAATGCAGTGGTTCTCAAACTTTTTTTGTCATCCCCCACTTTGGACAAGGGGGAGTTTTCAAGCCCCACCTGCCCCCATCGCCCCAACAGAGCGCTAATGCCAAGCTTTAACATTTTCAAATTTATTGAACTTCAAGTTGTATACATTCGAACTCAATAACATAAAATAACATTAAGTTCAATAATAAATAAAATAACTGTGCAGCTGTGGTATAACTTGCATCAAGTTCAATAATAAATAAAATAACTTCCATCAAGTTCAATAATAAATAAAACAAAAGTGTTATAACTTGCATCACGTTCAATAATAAATCAAAAAAAGTGTTATAACTTGCATCACGTTCAATAAATCAAAAAAACTATTATAACTTGCATCAAGTTCAATAATAAATGAATAAAAAAAGTGTTATAACTTGCATCACGTTCAATAATAAATCAAAAAAGTGTTATAACTTGCATCAAGTTCAATAATAAATCAAATAAAAGTGTTATAACTTGCATCAAGTTCAATAATAAATAAAAAAAAGTGTTATAACTTGCATCAAGTTCAATAATAAATCAAAAAGTGTTATAACTTGCATCACGTTCAATAATAAATCAAAAAAGTGTTATGACTTGCATCAAGTTCAATAATAAATCAAATAAAAGTGTTATAACTTGCATCAAGTTCAATAATAAATCCAATAACTTGCATCAAGTTCAATAATAAATCAAAAAAAGTGTTATAACTTGCATCAAGTTCAATAATAAATAAAACAAAAGTGTTATAACTTGCATCAAGTTCAATAATAAATCAAATAACTTGCATCAAGTTCAATAATAAATCAAAAAAAGTGTTATAACTTGCATCAAGTTCAATAATACATAAAACAAAAGTGTTATAACTTGCATCAAGTTCAATAATAAAAAAAAGTGTTATAACTTGCATCAAGTTCAATAATAAATCAAATAAAAGTGTTATAACTTGCATCAAGTTCAATAATAAATCCAATAACTTGCATCAAGTTCAATAATAAATCAAAAAAAGTGTTATAACTTGCATCAAGTTCAATAATAAATCAAATGAAAGTGTTATAACTTGCATCAAGTTCAATAATAAATCAGAAAAAGTGTTATAACTTGCATCAAGTTCAATAATAAATCAAAAAGTGTTATAATTTGCATCACGTTCAATAATAAATCAAAAAAGTGTTATAACTTGCATCAAGTTCAATAATAAATCAAATAACTTGCATCAAGTTCAATAATAAATCAAAAAAAGTGTTATAACTTGCATCAAGTTCAATAATAAATAAAACAAAAGTGTTATAACTTGCATCAAGTTCAATAATAAATCAAAAAAAGTGTTATAACTTGCATCAAGTTCAATAATAAATCAAAAAGTGTTATAACTTGCATCACGTTCAATAATAAATAAATAAATAAGTGTTATAACTTGCATCAAGTTCAATAATAAATCAAATAACTTCCATCAAGTTCAATAATAAATCAAATAAAAGTGTTATAACTTGCATCAAGTTCAATAATAAATAAAACAAAAGTGTTATAAATTGCATCAAGTTCAATAATAAAAAAAAGTGTTATAACTTGCATCAAGTTCAATAATAAATCAAATAAAAGTGTTATAACTTGCATCAAGTTCAATAATAAATCCAATAACTTGCATCAAGTTCAATAATAAATCAAAAAAAGTGTTATAACTTGCATCAAGTTCAATAATAAATAAAACAAAAGTGTTATAACTTGCATCAAGTTCAATAATAAATCAAAAAAAGTGTTACAACTTGCATCAAGTTCAATAATAAATCAAAAAGTGTTATAACTTGCATCACGTTCAATAATAAATCAAAAAAGTGTTATAACTTGCATCAAGTTCAATAATAAATCAAATAACTTGCATCAAGTTCAATAATAAATCAAAAAAAGTGTTATAACTTGCATCAAGTTCAATAATAAATAAAACAAAAGTGTTATAACTTGCATCAAGTTCAATAATAAAAAAAAAGTGTTATAACTTGCATCAAGTTCAATAATAAATCAAATAAAAGTGTTATAACTTGCATCAAGTTCAATAATAAATCAAATAACTTGCATCAAGTTCAATAATAAATCAAAAAAAGTGTTATAACTTGCATCAAGTTCAATAATAAATAAAACAAAAGTGTTATAACTTGCATCAAGTTCAATAATAAATCAAAAAAAGTGTTGTAACTTGCATCAAGTTCAATAATAAATCAAATAACTTGCATCAAGTTCAATAATAAATAAAATAAAAGTGCCACTTTGCAATTTTTGAAATATAAAGCCTACAGTAAAAATAAGTACCGGTAATTTCCATTTATTTATATAGCGGATTTCACAGACAGAATCACAAAGTGATTTACAGTGTGTATAGAAAACGAAAGCATAGTAAAAAAAAATAATCTAAGAATATAATAATTAAAAAAATTTTTTAAAGTGAAATTTCCTCCCGTTCCTCGCGCCCCACCTGTCATGTCTCTATTCCCCACCAGTGGGCGCGCCCCACACTTTGAGAAACGCTGCTTTAATGTAACTGAATGTGGCTTTTTTTCTTACCCCCACACCTTCAAAAAAAGGTTTGTTTTTTACTTGAGAAGATGTCAGGTTCAAACACTGATGACATCTATTAAACAGACAAGAAGCAAGGAATTAAACAGATACATTCATTGAAGAGAAACATCTGGGCTCTACTCTTGTACAGTCTCCCACCACGCTCTGATGAAAGGTCGCACGCCTCCTCTTTTATTTGGACTTTCCCTGATTTACATAGCAATGGCTGTTTCAAAGGGAAGGGGGTCGTAAACAGCCGTCGCTTTTGGTTTCAAAACAGTTCAAAGAAAAGGTGCCAGGTCCTGTTTCGTCTCCGCTTTGTAGATCTCGGGTCAAGACAAAAATCTTCCTGTGGATTACAATAGATCAAAGAAACCAACACCTTCATGTCGCTTCCCATCCTACACAGTGGAGTTTTACAAGCCTTTTGATTGGTACGATCAAAAACAGCTTTTGTCTGCTCGCCGGGAACTCGTTGAAACACAAAGTTTTGTGATAACTTACAAACCCCGTTTCCATTTGAGTTGGGAAATTGTGTTAGATGTAAATATAAACGGGGGGGAAATGATTTGCAAATCATTTTCAACACATATTCAGTTGAATATGCTACAAAGACAACATATTTGATGTTCAAACTTTTTTTTTTGTGCAAATAATCATTAACTTTAGAATTTTTTAACACTTATTTGGAACATCCCACAGGTGAACAGGCAAATTGGGAACAGGTGGGTGCCATGATTGGGTATAAAAGCAGCTTCCGTGAAATGCTCAGTCATTCACAAACAAGGATGGGGCGAGGGTCACTACTTTGTCAACAAATGCGGGAGCAAATTGTTGAACAGTTTAAGAACAACATTTCTCAACCAGCTATTGCAAGGAATTTAGGGATTTCACCATCTACGCTCCGTAATATCATCAAAGGGTTCGGAGAATCTGGAGAAATCACTGCACGTGAGCAGCTAAGCCCGTGACCTTCCATCCCTCAGGCTGTACTGCATCAACAAGCGACATCAGTGTGTAAAGGATATCACCGCATAGGCTCAGGAACACTTCAGAAATCAAAGTTTTGTAATAACTTAGATACAATTATTCTGACTAAAATAAATCAAAGTAATATAGTATATTCTAACCCTCAGAAGAAATCACACCAAGTCTGACGCTATTTTTAACTTTTATTGCCAACCTTTGTGGGTTTTTATTTCTACGGTGTTCAACATTATTTTTGCCTCTTCCAAACACTTTCAGACATGAAAAGAAAAGGACAATAGCGCCATCTAGGGGACGGTCTTAAAAACAGTTTAGTAATGAAACGAATTTGTTGTCACCAATTCGGAAATAAGAATAAGAATAATATGACGTATGCCGAATGTGTCATTAAATACACGATTAATGCTGCATATTCTTTTTGATGACGTTTTATAAAAATGTTTTATGTTTGAAGAGTTTTTTTACACAATAATTTTTTAGTTTGAATCAAAAAGGTCAACACATTTCAGGGGTCAATATAGAT